>NC_133223.1:32929992-33052595 GCF_040436345.1 Pagrus major
ACACTCCCATCATTGTCAATCAACCATTGTCAGAACACACACACAGAAAGGTCACAAAACTACTCTTCACAATGAAGTCCTTGGACTCCTTGGACTCCTTGGACTCCTTGGACTCCTTGGACAAGAGTCTGTTGTCTTATCTATGCTCGGTATTTCAACCCTCTCTATCACATAAGCTCTGCAACCATAAAACTGTCACATGACATAAACCACGAGAGGCCCACAGACACAATGTTTTCACTCTTAACACGTCTTCTATACTCGTTAAGTTTCATGTGCAAGAATAACAAAGGGACATTTGGGAAATCCCCTCACAGAATGAACCCAAGTTCTGTTCCTGAGTTCAGTTTTCAGACACTTTACTTGAGTATCTACATTTTCTGCCACTTTGTTCTTCCTCTCCACCACATTTATCTGATAAATATAGTTACTGTTTACTTTGCAGATTCAGATTATTCAGTATTTAAGGGCTGTTAATCATGTTACATGTTACCAATCAGATATTGTTGTGGCCTTTTTTTTTATTATCTTAATTTATTGGCAATCTGACAGAAAAATCACGGATTCTAAATAATCTGAAAAATGCTGAATATCAGTAATTAGATTACTCTGATAAAGTTACAGATAAACAGATGTAATGGGATTACAGATACATTCAGTAAAAAGTGGATTACCAACAGGATTACAGGATCACTGGTGTGAGCAAAACTGAATTAAATTATCAAGATTAAAAAAAATCGTATTGATATTTCTGGATTTGCATGTTTGATGTAGAGGTCACCCAAAACGGAAAGTAATCAGGTTACATTACTTTGATATTGTGATACTTTGATTACGTTACTGCCTGAATTAGTAACTGTATCAGAATATATTTTTGAAGTTCGCCTCCCAGCACAGGTTGCACAACTCACGGAGTGAATCATTACGATCTCTTTCTTTGTTTCTCGTCGTGACACGATGTTTATTAAGCTCCATACTTGAGTTTACTGGTCTGTTTTGTCTGTGACGCCTCCTATGTAAGGAAACCAAAATAAGGAAATTATGTAATTTTCGAGAAATTTCATCTTTCTGTTGCCATCAGCTGTTTATTAGATACTGTTGCCATGAAGATTCACACTGAAGATTTGCTGCCTTACACTTCTCCCAGCACCATTATTTGATTAGTTCGACTGTGTGATACCTTAAAGTATTTAGAGGAGAAGTTCTTCTTGGACTTGACAAATCCAGTCCACTCTCTCACTGTCGTCTCTCTCCGTCTCCACCACTCTAGGCGGCTCTGAGCGGAGGCTACACCCTCACACCAGAGATGACCATCCCTGACCAGATCACCATTATCCCAGAGAAACAGAGGAGGCAAAACAATGCCACAACGCCCAGACGTGCCAGCAGGCACGCTAACTCCGAGGACGAGGAGGAGGATGAGGAGGAGGAAGAAGAAGAAGAAGAAGGGTTAAATGTCTACATGAACAGGCCCACAGATCTGTCCTCAGATCAGAGCTCCTCCCAGGACTCAGGTAACGCATCGGGGAGCAGGACGCTGGAGGTGGAGGTACCGGAGTTAGAGGTCGTACATGAGGGGCTGGATGCAGACGAGGCCAAAGCTGAAGGAGCTGCAGAGGTTTCTTTCATTCCTGAGGAGACTGGAGTCAGAGAATGTGCCACAGGTGAGGAGGTGGAGGAGGAGCAGCAGAAGGAGGAGGGGGAGGAGGAGGTGCGTCACAGCTCAGGCAATATCGATCTGTTCTCGATCACCCTCGCCTCACTGGCTGTACGTGAGGAAGAAGAGGAGGAAGAGGAGGAGCATACAAGAGACTCTCTCACGAACCTTTTAAGACTGTGCCAGCAGCCTCGAGCGCCCACAGACTCACAAACTGAGGTAGATCATCAGACGGCGGTGGCGGTGACGCTGCCTGCACAGGAAGACTTCACAGGGTCTGGTTATGAAGTCAAACGTACATTTTCTGACTGTTTCAAAACCTGTGATGGTGAGACACAAGAGGAGGACGAGGAGGAGGATGAGGAGGAGGAGGAGGAGGAGGACGAGGAGGAGGAGGAGGACTTCTCTGGGTATATGAGGCACACGTGATATGTTGCTCTGATGTGCGTTTTCAGACCGAATATTAACGTCCGTCCTGAGCGCTCTGATTACAAGCTCAAAGTAAACACTTACATCTCTGAGACAAACACAAAGTAAGAATTATTTTCATGTAGAACATTTGCCGAATTTACAAGTCGGCCCAAAAAATTAAGAATTTGTCATAATCAGCATTTCATAAAGTTTAGAAAGTTTCTCCTGAGTCAGCAACTCACTAAATTGAGCGATTTGTTAAGGGAGTCTGGGGACTTTCTCCAAAAAGAAGCCTATAATGGTCACTGTTTACTGTTTTTACAAAATTTTACATGTTTACCATCAATAAAATATTGTTTTCTTTCATAGATTTAGTGTAAATGGTGAAATCAGTTGAAACAACTTAATGTTTTTACATTTAATGACGGATTTACAAGAAGGCATGAATAATATAACATTAATATAATAATAATAATAATATTCTTCTTGTTTCACGGACGTCAGTTGAATGTGGTCTGAGTAATCGGATCTCAAAGGTGTTGATTTGGGTCATTCACACCTGCGCTTGGAGCTTTCCACCTGTGATCGGATCACTCAGGACCGATGTTAACACCGGGTCTGAACATGAGTAACATTGATTAATCCTTCTTCATTAAAGGAAGAGTCCAACTGAAATATTTAAAGATAGTAAAGGAGGCTGATTTTAGTGTTTTGGTGAGTCAGTACAGTGCCATAATCTTTTTAATCTGCACCAATTTCTTTTTGGTGCACAAACATTTCCAGGAAAAAATGATTAATTGTTTGATTTCTTAAAGGAAAGATATTTTTCTAAGTGTCAACAAACAGCATTATGAAAATGTGTCTAAATAATAATGCTGAGATGTCTCAAATATTTATTGTCAAGGTCGTCGTTGAGCCCTCGATTCTTGTTAATCTTGTTTATTCTGTCCTGGCTGACATATTTGCATATCCATGTACCTTATTTAAAGTTAAACCAGCAAGCTGACGCCACATTCATGTCCAGTTACACACTTTGTAAGAGCGTTCGTGTTGATATTCAAGTGATAACTGTGAAACTTTAATGATACAGAACAGCCTGAAAAAGCCAAATATTTAAGGATAGTGTATGTTAGCCATAGTCGTCGTTCAGTGTAAATATGCTCAGTTCAATGGAAATAATGTTTTATAGGATTATTTTTTTATGGAGGACGTTTTTATGTATAATTAATAACATTAATGTTGACTGTTGTACTGTCAGTGAGCCAGCAGGCACAAAACCAGGACTCTGAAACTGAAGCAGCTAAAAGGAAACGTTCCAGAGGAGGATGAGAGCAACTGGGGAAAAAAATAAAATGTACGTAGGCTATTTTTTTCTCAGAATTCTGACTTTAAACTCTTAATTTTGACTTCAAAGTTCAAAGTCAGATTTCTGAGAACAAAAAAAAAGGGGTTTTTGGGGTTTTTTTCCCCCACACTGGCCCAAATCCTCTTCTGTAAACCGTTCCTTTAAAACTCTATGCAATCGTACAACCACCCCGAGTTACTCACATGTCCCACACACGTGAGTCTTCCCCATCATCCCCACCCTTCATATACAGCATGATGACAGCAGCTAATGTGTGATGTCATGTCTTAACTCTGGACGAGTGACCAAATCGCTGGATTTTTGTCTCGTTATTGTCCCACAATGCAATGCACAAGAGTGGGAATAGATGCACTTCTCACAGGTGAAAAACTTTGACCAAAGTTGGAGTTTTTTTGGTGCACATGTTGTTTAGTGTCCTGTTTTATACTTAATACATAACCATTAGTTGTAGTATGTTGTTTACGACTGGACTTGGTGAATTATGTAGGTTTCATGCTACGATAACAGTGATTGGGGGCCTGATATTAAGAGTTTAAATGTATGAATGTAATGTGACTGCTGTAGCCTCCGTGTTGTAGCTTGCATGCCTCCCACACAGCAGATAGTTGAAGTGAAGAAGCTGCACAGATTCCTGACTCCTGTGTTTCCACGAGGTCACGTGATTTCCTATCAGCATCCTCCTCAGGTGCTGCCTTCAGGAACTGCAGGACAAATTCCAGTTAGATCTGCAGCCAACTTAGAGCCACAAAATGTTTATCAGAGAACTTGAGTTTAAATTCCCCAAAGTGCACATAGTTTTTTATATTTACTTGTTACTGTGTAACAACAGCCTGCATTTCCAACTACTTGTTCTTGTTATACAATATTTTTGCATCTGCATTCAAATGTGTTGTCCTTGTTTTTTGTCTATTTATATCATGTAATTGTTTCCTATTTAAGTACACGGAGAACACCTTTAAACAGGAGTCAGACTCCCTGTATGTGCAGGCTACACACTGTCAATAAAGCTGATTCAAATTCTGATTATAGTTCATTGTATGTCTTGTTTTTATGTTGTTAAATTAGTCGATTTAAAATTTCTACCTAAATAAAACATCTTCCTAATGTTCACATTCCTCCATGTTAGTGTCGTAGAAAGTCAAACTTGAGTGAAAGTGAAGACAGAAAGTCTTAAAGTATCTGATATTAAATGTACTTAAGTATTAAAATTGTGTAATAATTTGATTTTTGGATCTGGAATTCATCATTTTTCCGATTATGGGAATCTGTGTTTACAAACTTGTAATGTGCTTTGATTAAATAACTGTAGTGGAGTTAAAAAGTAGAATATTTTCCTCCAACATAAGAAGTATCTATCTATCTAAGTGTAAAGTAGCAGAAAACGGAAATACTCAAGTAAAATAAAAGTACCTGAAAATTGTACTTGCGTAAATGTACTCAGTTACATGAAGACAAAAGTGTTCTTTACCGCTGGATCTGCAAATAAAAGCGGCCTGTAGCCGAAAACCTATAAGAATTGTTATTTTGTCTTTATTTTACATATCCAATCAACAGCTATGGAATGTAACTAAGTACATTTACTCAAGTACTGGACTTAGGTACAATTTTGAGGCATTTGTACTCGAGTATTTCCATTTTCTGCTACCTTATTCTTCGATTCCACTGTTTTTTGGCAGCAAATATTGTACTTTTTACTGCCACTACATTTATTTTGTAATTTAAGTTACTTGTTACTTTGCAGATTACATGCTGCAACAGTACGGAGGAACAAAACTACCAAAATTGAAGATAGACACAGAGAAAAACAGAGCGATATCAATTTATGTTATATTTTATAATTTAATTAATGCCTAAATTTAATTTTAAAATGATTTTGGTGCATTTAATTGTTTATTTACTTCATTTTTAATTAAGTTACATTTTTTACATCTATTTAATTTTTTTATTTTGGCAGTTCTGGTCCTCCAGACATGAGATCCTTGACGTACATTAAACATCAGATACTTTAAGACTTTTCATATGAATAAGACTTTCACTTTTACCAAAGTAATATTTTAACACGAAGCAAATAAATACAGATGCTAATTAAAACAGATATCAATTTATGTCACATTTTATAATATAATTAATGCCTACATTCAATTTTAAAATGATTTTGGTGCATAATTGTTTATTTATTTCATTTTGAATTCATTTACATTTTTTACATCTATTTTTATTTTGGCAGTTTCGGTCCTCCAGACATGAGATCCTTGAAGTACATTAAACATCAGATACTTTCGACTTTCACTTTTACCAAAGTAATATTTTAACACGATTTCGTTACTTTTACTCGAGTACGACTTTTAGGTACTTTTCTAACAGCGCTGCCAGTCATCGTGCCATGAATCACGTCGCTGTCGGATTGGGAACACAATTTTCCCGGCGGTCCGTGAAGGCAGCAAGAGTAGCGGTAGTCTAACGTGTGTCAACACAAGTCAGCGGGTCCGTGGAGTCCTCACAGTTACAGGTCCGTGGTGTCCTCACAGTTACAGGTCCGTGGTGTCCTCACAGTTACAGGTCCGTGGTGTCCTCACCGTCACTGTCTCCTCCTGTGGCTGAACTCAGAGGACAAACACGGAGACACGTCTCACGACAGGTAGCTGTGAACTCAGACGTCTTGTTAGCTTCTGCTAGCTTGTGAGCTAACAGCTAGCCCGTTAGCTTAGCTAGCGGTGAGCTGAGGTGATTTCCGGAGGCGTCTGAAGAGAAAACACGAATACTTTTTAAGTTTGCGGGTGAAATAATGTCAGATATCGTTTATCTGTCCGTCACAGCTCAGTCATTTAGCCACTGTTTTCTCATTTAAGTGACGTTAAAGTGGAGTGTGTGTCTTTTTAAGCTAACTGAATCGGTGCAGTGAATCACAATCGAGTTTGTTGCCAGGTCTTTTTTTTTCTCACATAAAAGGAGTTTGTCGTGTTGTTTTTGGTGTTTTGGTGCCTAAAAATAATCATAAAGAAACATGTAAGACGAGAAATGACATTAAAATATGAAAAATATGACAGTGATGTTCAGGAATGTGCCTTAATGTGAGTAGAAGTAACTGTTTATTAACTCTAGTGTAAAGTTTCATCCCCTCTCATCATCCATCAGATAACACAATGTTATAATAACAGCATTTATCAGACATCATGGTGAACATAATGTCATGTCACAGCTCATATGGAAAGTGAAAGCAGCAGCAGAGTCCTGGGCTGATGGCTCTGCAGCAGAGATGCTCTGGAGGTCATGACTGCTCTCATCTGGATGCTCACGTGGCTGCCTCAGGTCCTGCCAGGTGAGTCCACAGCCAGGTGATGTCTCGTGGGTGTCGTTACAACCCCCCTGCACCACAGCTACATCCCAAAAAAGGTGCCCTCCCCCGCCTCAGAAGACAACCTGACAACAGAGAGGTGTAGCGATTAGGGATGCACATTTTAATGACTCTCTTTAATCGATAGTCGGGGAGGGAATAGGACGTGCCAGCTGATTTCTGGGTTTTAGGACTACAGGCTTTACATCCACGCCTCCAGGAAGTGTAATGTAATGTAATACATCATCACACGATGCACTGAGGCCCAAAAAGACATTTCTGAGCGTCACAACCCTCGAGAAATGTCTGTTTGACTATCAGACTTTGAGCCATTCGGTCCAATAACATTCGGAAAGTCTAGAACTACATTACCCACAATGCAACTCGACCTCAAACAATTCAGTTCAAGATGTGTGTATGTTACGCTCGTAGCAGCTGATGTAGTCTGAAGCTGAGATGAGGAGCAGCTCACAGGTCAGATTTTAAGCGTTTAGTTTGCAGCTGACTCACACGACGTCACATAAACATTAGTGGAAAATACTGTGACCGTCACTGGAGAGTCCAACAACTAGATTCAACATGTTGTGTGTTTGTTTTCCAGCTATGAGTGAACTCCCCCCGCCCGTCAACCTGACCCTGAGCTCAAGTCATTTCATTCATCTGCTGAAATGGGAACCTGGACCGGGGACACCCCCAGGAGTTTACTACAGCGTCACTGTGGGCACAGACCGGTAGGTTTCATCTGAGTTTGTAGGCAGCGATGTTAAATGTTTAACGCACGAACCACCATGTAATACATGATACAGATGTTATTATAATTATTATTAAGGATCAGATGTCGTCCGAATGTCACAGATCTGGGTTTTCTGTTCTGGTTCTGTCTTGAAAGATTCTGTCTCCATACAGAAAAAGTCAATAAGGAGAAATTTAGATGAAAACAAACAAGTATTCCCACGGTAAAGCAGAATTATGAGATTAAAAATCATAGATAAGAGATACAAAGTTGAAATTGTGTGATTAAAGTCAGAATTATGAGATCAAAAAGTAAATTTTGGGATAAAAAGTCATAAATATGAGCGAAAACGTGAAATGTTGTGAAAGACAGAAAAAGGCATAAATGAGAGATTAAAAAGTAAAAAATTGTGACATAACATTTTTAGGTGATAAGAAAACAGTCGTAATTATGGGATAAAAAGTCTTATTTAGGAGATTAAGTCAGAATTTTGAGGAAAAAGTCAAAATTATGAGATTAAAGAATTATAATTTGGGGATTAAAAGTCATAATTATGAGATTAAGAGGTCGAAATTGTGAGATTAAATTTTAAAATGACAAGTAAACAGTCAGAATTATGGGATAAACATAAGTAGGAGATTAAAAAGTCAAAATTTTGAGGATGAAATAAAAAATGATGAGACTAAAGTCATAAATAGCTGAAATGATGAGAGAAAATCATCATCATGAGATTAAAACATCAAAATAATAAGATGCAAAAATCTAAATTATGAGATAAGAAGTTGAAATTATTAAATAAAAAGTAAAAATGATGAAATTTGACTCGTTGCCCCTCTGAAGCCTCCTTCTCTCCCTCCTCTCTGCCCCTGCAGGGGAACCAGCTTGCGGCCGGTGTCCAGCTGCCAGCGTGTCCGGCACCCGCTGGTCTGCAACCTGACAGCAGCCTTCTCTGACCGAGATGAGACCTACTTAACCGAAGTCACAGCCCACCTGGAGGGACGGACCTCCAAACCTGACACCTACAATGATTTTCGGCCCATGAGAGACAGTAAGTGGCTCCGTGTTGAAGATACTGGAGAGGGATTCACTTTAAATTGGACCTGTTGTCTTCATCCTCCCGTCTGCTGTCAACAAGACAATTAAAGAACTGGTTCAGCTTCCAACCCGGAGCCTGGTGTTGCCTTTATGTCAACACAGGCTCCAGCTTGTTGTATCTCCATTTACAAAGAGGTCTGATGTTTTTGTGGTCGGGGAGAAGCTGCGTGTAAAGAGGCGGCTGCTCAGAACACACAACACATGAAGGAACAATCAGCCTCAGGGTTTGTTTGTTTTTTTGCAAGTGTGGAAGTGAAATAAGTTTTAAATTGAACTTGTTGAGACCTGCAGAGATGCGCCTCAGTAAACTGCTTCATGTCTTTCACCAGATGTTTGTAATGGCCGTCATTAACATTTTAGTTCATGTACCTGAAGCGTTTCTTCTGTCTGACGTGTCTTCCAGCTCACCTGGACCTGCCGCCGCTCTCTGTGACGCCCTGCGATGGATACCTGTGTGTGGACCTTCGGTCTCCTGTCGAGCACCTCAGAGAGTTTTATGATACTCTGGACTACAAACTCAGGCTCCAGTACGACGGTGTGGAAAAAAAGAAGGTACTGTACACGGACTCACAGACGGTGTTTTATTCACTTGTGCCATCACGATTAACACGTTTAAAGGTCTCGTGATGTAGAGAGCCCGTCAGACAGGCACAAAAGCGCAGCGTTCAGACGAGACGGTGTGAGAAAAATGTGTTTTCTGAGCATTGGTTAAACATTTTCTAGTAAACACCCAAAATAAAAGTATGAACCTGCAAATGAGCAGAGATATGAGAATATGGGGAACAAAACCGGAAACCATAACCGGTGATAGAGGCTGTTTGACCTTGTAATGTTGTTTGTAATGCCCCTGGATGCTTCCTGTAACCTGGAGGACAGCAGCTGTTTGTCATGTTGTGTCTCAGTCTAACATCCGTCTGTTGTCTCTGTGTCTTTTAAGGACACCAAGTCTCTGAGAAGAGTGATGTTTTTGGAGTATGTGCTCCCCGGCAAAGAGTACTGCGTCTCCGTCTGCTTCTCAGACATCGTGCGGAACAAGTCCAACTACAGCCGGCCCGCCTGTTACCTCAGCCCGAGCAGCTTTAAATCAGGTACTGATCTCTGTGTTTGTGACTGTCGTGTTCCTCGAGTACCTCGTCATTTTACAGGCCTTGTTTTAAGTCTCTCGTAATATCTTGCAATGGATTTTGCCTTTGACATGTTAATAATGTAACTTAGTAACTGCCTTCTTTAATTTCACTGCAAATTGGGAATAAATCCAAAAGGGGTGGGTAAAACAATCAATTCACAAAACTTTAAGAAATGTATCTCCCACGATTCAGAATCTGTTCTCAAATGTCAAAAATCAACTTTCTAAATGTTAATTAATAGCAGGAGCGTTAAATCAGAATCAGAATACCATTTATTGTCACAGGATATAAAATAAAACCAATACAAAATCAGTAAATAACATGAAGTCACTTTTACGTGGTGATATGCCTCTGCCACATATTCATCTTTATTTATATTTATATTTTATTTATATTTAATTTGTGAGTATTTTTGTCCACATATTCATCTTTATTTTGAAAATTTTTACATTTTCAGTTAATTTATTAGTATTTTTGTCCTAACAATGGTGCTGATACTCCTGTTTCAGGCTTTGAGATGAACTCATGTTCATGCGTTGACATTATCCTCCTCTCCTCTCTGCAGACGCGTTGATCTCCACCCTGCTGTGTTCGTTGGTGATGATCGCTGTGGTCATCGTGGCCCTGCTGTTCTCTGCTGGTTACATCTGTCTGAGGAGGAGGCCGCTGCCGCTCGTCCTGGTAAGTCATACTTTCATTGTTGTCGTGTTCTGCGCTGTAGGCGTCAACAAGCAGCAGTAATGAGTCTGAGTTCATTAGCGGTTTTAAAAAAAACAGTTTCCATTTTCATTTTTTATTGTCTTTTTATGGAAAATGAATAATTAGTCAGCAGTCATTACGGGAATCTCTGCACTTATAATATTTGCTGTGTTTGTCATAAAGTTCCCCCCAAAAATGTCAATCCAGTCATCATCTCCTCCCTCCATGCTGACGGAAAGTCAGGTGAAGTCTCGTAGTCCACAAAACATTTCGGTGTTGCAGCGTTCTCCTAAACAACTGAAGTAGCTGGAGACTTGATTTAAAACTGTGACAAAACAACCAAAAAAACCCTAAAATGTCTCCATACAGCTCGTCTGCTGTAATCCAAGTCTGCAGAAGCCCCGAGATCACAAACAGATTTAAGAAGATGTATTTTTGGAAGGTGTAGATGTAATTTTGGGAATTTTTAACAAGTTAATTCAACTTTCCTTGTGAAAAAACCGTATCAAACAGAAGTTATCAGTAAAACCAGAGTCTCCAGAGTGTTTCATGTCTTCATAAATATATTTAATGCGTCAGTGTGAAAGACAACGACCAACATGATCTATATCTACCTAAAAAAGTACACAGTACAGTCCCTGAAGGTCGGCTCAGGACTCATTTTAAGCACAGCGAGGCTTTACCCTCCTTACTGCTGCACTTCTTCCACCCTCACTCAGCTGCAGCATTCGAGACGAGCCATCAGCCCTGACGCTGAAACTGCATTCCTTGGTGTGGTCCCCGGTGAGGTGGCAGTGTCTGTTGCCCAGTCAGATGCCATCACTTTTGGCCCAAACGCCTTATTTTTGTTTCATTTGAGCCGGTCCTCCCACCCGCGGGCGCAGGGTCAGTCATGTGAGGGCACATTTAAAGCTTGAGAAGCTGAAATACTCGACCAGGGGATCGTCCAGGGAGGATTATAGAGTCTGGCAGCAGTTTCATATGACGATCTGTGTTTTATGTGTCATTATGAGTAACAACCTGGACTTTTTATTTTATCATTTCATCGTTATCGTCTTCATTTTCTCTGCATCTTCTCTCAGCTGCGGTCTCGTCATTTGTATGTCTCGTTTTTTTTTTTTTTTGCATTTAAAAAGTCAAAAACATTTGAATAAGAATTTCTGTGGTTTCGGATCTCTGTCATCTCACAACTTCTGACATCTGTGGTGTGATGTGTCGAGTCAAAATGACTACATCATAAAGAAAAGATATCAGGTGAGACTTTAAATCAGAGCTCTGTTGTAGTAGTTTAAAGTGGATCCAGTTCGCTTTGTGTTACCGTTGTTGGTTAATAGGCACAATAAGCGTTCTGTTTTATTTTGTGGTTTGACAGAAAAGCAGCTCGCGCTTGACTTTTTCTAGGTAAAGTCACAGGAAAGAACTGCAGGCGGAAACACACACTCTTGTTTTACATACAGCCCCAGTGTGCCATGGCTGTGGTCGATCTGTGGTGACAGAAGAAAAAAGACAAAGGCAGAAAGCTGCTCGTTGTTTCTTCTGCTGCAGGATGGTTCATGGTTCATGGTTGATGCACTCACTTTGTTTTCTGAGATAAGAGAAGAAGACCTGGCTGAGCTGGAAGTGGTGGTGTCGATGCAAGAGTCATCTTCTTCATTTGGAAAAATATCTAAATGTATCTGATTACATTACAATCGACTTCTCACATTATTCCCTGCAGGTCGTCATCTTCACCCGTCAGTAGAGAGGAAGGCTGCTCTCTACGTCTGTGTGTAGAACAAGTGTGTGTTTCCGTTCGCAGTTCCTTTCTGCTCCTTTACTCAGAAAAAGTCAAGCGAGCGCTGCTTTCTGTAAAACCACAAAGCACAGTTATCGTTTGTATTCATCGAGAACAGGGTGCACGAAGCAAACCGGGTTTACCTTCAGCTACAACAGCAGAGCTCTGATTTCTCCTCTGTATTCCAGAGCCGAACTTCACGGCATTATTCTGGGTGATGTAGACGGGTGTCTGATGTCTGATGGGAACAGTCCTGCAGCCAGACGGGCTGAGCTGCTGGTTCTGAGTCACTGTTTGAATCAGTAGTTCTGCTGTTTTGTCAGAACATCAGGACAAACAGTCGTGGTGACGAGACACAGATATAAAGTATTAATATGTTTTTGGCATGAGATACTGATCTCATCCATTTGGGAGAGGATTTAGGGAAACTGTAAAACATATTTTGAGTTCTGACTTTTTCTCAGACTTCTTCTTCGCACTCAGAACCAGGATTCTGAGTTTGAAATCAAAATTCTCACTTTTTTTTTTAAATTCTCACTTTTTTCTTCAGAATTCTGACTTTCTAAGAAACCAGAACTCTGAGTAAAAAGTCATAATTTTGAAAAAAAGATGATTTATAAAATTAGGAGTAAAAGTAATTTTGATGATGAGTCTGCTGACACTTGAAAGTGTTGAAGGGTTGTGGCTCTGAACTTGTGAACCTCGGGGGGGAAAAAGGGGGTTGAGACCATTAATCAGTTGGCAGCTTCTGAAACCTTCAATTCATTTCAGTCCCTGTCTTTGTCTGGTTGCTGCCTGCTGGGATGGAGGAGCTGTTGGCTGCGTGGGTGTCAGTTACAGTTAACCTTTTATTATTTGTGCTGATTGTCTCATGCGAGGGGGATTTGAACACGCTTTTTTATGAAATAAGATGCGGTTTCGTGTTCAGTTATCGACTGCCTCGAGTCAGCCGGAGTGACAGCGAGACGTGGAGGGGCTTCCCCCTCAAACAGGATCTGTATGTGGCCGATTAATTAAATGTAACTCTTGGGAGGGGACTTCAGGCTTTTGGTTGGTTTCTTTTCCAAAACAGCGCTGAGCAGCGAGCACTCTGTGGACTCTCGCCTTCTTTAATATGATTCAGCAACATTTCCACTGGAGGGAAATATGTTGTTGCTTGATAACATGTAGAAGATACACAGCTTCATGTGAACAACTGTTCACAGTGTGATAAGTTCAGGTCAGACAGCCGTCCAGTCTGATGACGTGAACCAACATTTAATGAATATTTGTAAGTTATTTATTCTGCAGCTTAAACTGGTGACGGATAACTTTTTTTTGCTTTTTAACGTATCATTTTGAAGCAAATGCTGACGGCACAATGTAATGTCTGTATGGACACGTGTCCTCTGGTGTTGGATCCCTTGAGTCCCTTAGCCGGCGAGGTCGGGCCTCCATGGGTCAGACTTGTTCTGACACGTCCCACGTATGTTTAATAAGATTGGGATTTGAGGAATGCGAGGCAGGGTCGATACCTGGAGCTCTTAGTCACGATCCTCGGGTCATTCCTGAGCAGTTTTGCAGCGGGGCAGGGCTCTTTGTCCTGCCGGGCTGGTTACTGCCTGTAGGGAGCGGCGTTACCATGAGGTGGTGTTCGTGGTCTGCACTCAGTACTGCACTGTACTGATTATACAGTAATGTCTCTCTGCCAAAAGATCCCCCTGAACCCTCGACACTGGACTCTTAAGTCATTTTGAAAGCACAAATTCCCCAAAATGTTTCGGTTGCAGCTTCACAAATATGAGAAGTTGATGTGGGTGAAAGTTGCATTAAGAGTTGCAAACCTTCAGTTAGCAGAGGGGTGGGCATTTCTCCATTATATGACGTGCATCGATGCAGAGACAGAACATAATCCAGAGATCACAGCTTCTGTCGATTGCTGAACAATAAAGTTGTTAAGTTACGTCGCTCTCATGCTCTGAATTGTATCATCTACATTATATGTCGGAGGGAGGCTCAGATCAGCAGCAAGTGATAAAAAACTCACCCAGCATTTTGAAAGCAGAAGTTTTGGTGCACGTCGGATTTTAAGAACATGACGAGACACATGCTGTGTAACTTCTGACTCACAACAGCAGCCAACTCTGCCGTCCAACTCAGAGAGAGGTGTGTACAGCAGAGTCACATTTTGGGCGTGTTTGACACGTTTAATAAGTGGAGCTGCGATGTAAAATATAATGTCTTCATAGATTACAACACACTGATATATAAATATGACCTGCAGACATGGATCCTGGTGTTAAAAATGTTCAGTTTTTTATATCTTAGATTGTTGTAGTCTGATTATTGTCATGAATTTATAATTAAAAAGGAAATGTAGATGATGAAAAAGAAGCCATGTGTAGTTATATAGGTGCCGGATGACGTACGTTGAGATGCATTTGAATTGTTGACAGAGAGCAGAAGCAACACGTCACATCTGAGGAATTATAACCAGGAAATGCTGAGTGGTGATAAAGTTTGATGAAGGACTCAGTCACTGACAGTCTCAGTTTATTTTCCTACTGACTGTTTGTTGTTTCTGTCTGTTGACCATCTGCTGCTCATTAAACCTCTTTCTGTCTCTCCGTCTGTGTGTCTCAGACATCCATCTACCACCTGGACGAGGTTCTGGTGGCCTCTCCACGCAGCACGTCCCTGTCGTCCCTCCTGAACCTTAAAGCAACACCGCCCTCTTCTGGTGAGACCGGGAGCAAACAGACTTTGTCAGAGGACAGCGACGAGGAGAGTGAGACGGAGAGCAGCGGCGGAGGAGATTATAAACTGCGGGTGGGCACTAACCTCGTCTCTTCCTCCTCTTCGTCTTCATCGTGTTTGGCGGCTCCTTTATCTCCAGCGCCTGAACCAACGCCGAGCTCATCCTCAAACCAAACATCAGCCCCCCCGACACGCACATCGTCACACGCTGAGCTTCTGCCAGAGTGTGTTTCAGATCCTCCTGCAGACAGTTTGACTGGAGGAGGAATCGAGCCAGATAAAGAGGAGGAGGAGGAGGAGGAGGAGGAGGACGAGGAGGGGGATCAGGATGTTAACCTCCTCACATTAACCTTTGGCAGACATGATGAGGAGGAGGAGGAGGAGGAGGAATTATTACATGTTGAGTCTTCTGCAATCCTGCCTGCACAGACACAGGACGCTGAGGAGGAAGTTGCATTAAGATCCTGCTCTGTTGACGAAGAGGAAGAGGAAGAGGAGGAAGAAGAAGAAGATGAAGATGAAGAAGATGACTGTGGATATATGAGGCGTCCACCTCCACGTGTCTTACAGAACTTTTAATAGAAGTCTTGGAGGTTTTTCCAGCTGCAAGTTTTGTGTTTTTTATGATTTTGTAATGTGTTAAAATCCAGTGTTACAAAGACCGACTGTGAAGCCGCCGGCGCACGAGGCAGCACTCATCTCCATTAATTGGGTCGAGACACTGGAGGCTCGTAATATTCTCCTCTCTGATAAAATGTTTTCAGTTTCGAGCGATGGGCCCCGTCAGCTTTTATTTGGATTTAGATTTTCATTAGCGATCTAGCGCGGCAAATTAAAGGCTTCACGTCAGCTGCAGGTCGCTCTTCACCCGTCAGCGTGACGCGTTGTCGACCGCTTTGATTCAGAGAAACACGAGCGCCGACTCGCTGCCACATGTTTATTCTTCTGCTGACGTTCTTACTTTTCCTGCTGGGTGTCAGATTCATGAAACCCGCCCCTCGACAGGAGAACAGGCAGCTTCTGTACAGCAGTTTACAAGCGTTTTAGGATAAAAATACAACAGTGTTCCTGCACGAGGCCCATTGTTTTCCTCTCCGCCATAAACTGTGAATCGTGTTACTTTATGTGTATGATGCCAGTGCTTCCTCTGCAGCATGAAAACACCACAGCTGTACGTTCTGAGGGTCAGAGACCACTCGTCAAAATACTTTTATTTTGCATTTGTCTCTAATGTAATAATGTTTTTTCATTATACATTATTATATTAACAGTTTGAGTGAAACGTTGAATCTTTGTAAAATGAATTTCAGAATATCTCAGGATTATGTTTGTCGCTCTTTTGCTTTAATGACCTCACAAAGTGTGATTTTTCTGACTGATGTTGTGATTCGATTTGGGATTATTATAATTTCTTTTTTAAAAGAAATCGATTGTAATCGATTTAAAACATGTGATGGAGCATTACCACATTTATATACCATCAAAATATCAACTGATCTATTTTCTAATGAATTGCTGCAACAATCAGTCATAAAAGTTGTGACTTAACTTAAAATAAAGTAATAATAATACAAATAGGAGAACAATAAGACATTTCCTCTGCTGGATCAGAGGACGCCATCTTTCCACACCACAATATTAAAGTTGTCGATTTAAATTCGATCAATCCTTCAGCCCGTAGCGTGCACTCGACCTGGCCTGGACTCCACAAGTTTGTGTAAGACCTGATGAGCCCAGACAAACCTCAGAGCGTTCACAGAGCTACTTGAAGACAAAAAAAGGGACCAAGAACACTGTCAGGCTGGGATCGTGGAGTCCATACCAGCTCGAGTGCTCTGAGATATTCTGAGATTGTTGGACATGTTTCAAAGACTTCCACTCAAACTGTGGAGCTGATTTTATCATGTGTAGTGAAACAAATATGTTGAGATGGTCTCAAACTTCTGGACCGGCTGTGTGGTTCTGATCAGGGAACATCTTCCTTTAATCTTCCTTTACATGCAGGGATTTCTTCCTGGGAATTTTAGGGCATTAATTTACAGGAATTTTGGTAATTTCATGCAGAATCCAGCCAAAACTAACTAACAGCTTCGTGCTTCACATCACTGGACTGTTTTTGTCGTTTTATTGTGCCACTCATGTTCGATATATCACTCTTTACACGCTTTAGCAGAAAATCAGAGCTGTAATGACGAGACCACTGAAAGAGAATTTAGTTGCCAATCATTTTATTAATTGATGAAGCAAAAACCTCAAACATTGTTGCTGGTTTCAGCTTCTTTGCTGCTTTTCTTTGTCGTTTCTGACAGTGAATGAGGAGTCTTTGTGTTTTGACAGTTTGAAGACGTCACTTTTTGGGCTCGAGGAAATTATGATGAGCGTTTTCACAAGTTTTAAACAAATAGCTGATTAATCTTGAAGATAATCAGCAGATTCATGGATCATGAAAATAATCGTCAGACGCAGCCCGAGCAGCAGATGTCGCCGTCACAACATGTAGTTGTTTCTGTTGCTCTGAGCGTTGCTGATCGATGACGTTTGACTGTTTAACTCCTTCATCACTGAAAACTGAGTCTGTGAAAACAGTTTAGGAGAAATGATCGTCTGCCAAAGGGTCCACATGATGAGTACTGCACTGCTTTCAAAACTGTGCTTTTCTGTGTCCGGACTTAAAGGTGCAATATGTGAGAATAGGCCACCTGTCATCCCAGAGTAACTGCTAACTGCTGCTGACAGCACCTGCCGTTAGCTCGTTAGCTCAGTTAGCCGCGGTCCAAACCGACTCCTACACACTTTCACTCGGTCACTCACGTCGATCATCTTTCCTCAAAGGGACATTTGAAGGACTCTTTGTGTGAAGACACGACAGAGTTAGAGGAAACATTTTAGTGTCACAAGCTAACTGTGAAATTAGAATCAGAAATAAGCTGCTTTATTGATCCGAGGGGAGAAACTGGGTCACGTCACAGAATAGAAAAGTAACGGCCGAGAGAAATTATATAAAAAAAAATAATAAATACAGAATAGATGATAATGTTTCTGTCAGTGGGCGTGTGTTGTGTCGGATCGGATTGTAACTGGGCCGCTGCTAGCTGGTTAGCATGCTAACAAAGACACCTTAACCGTTATTTCTTTACATGTTGTTGATAATGAATTTAAAATTCTCACACGATGCACCTTTAACTCTCCTCAGCTGGAGGTTTGTAACGAGCTGAAACTTCTTGCTGCCCAATCGACGGCAAACAATTTTTTATATGTTGATTAATTTTGATAAATCTTTTGCATCTGGTTCCATTTTCTTTGAACAGAAGTGGATTAGGACCATCAGGAAACACTTTTTTGGGCATTCTGACTTTTTCCCCCACAATTCCCACAATTTTAAGAGTTTAATCCTACATTTTTTAATTTTAACCTTCATATTCTGAGTTAAAAGTCCAAATTAAAGCCAAAGAAAACAGTCAGAACTCAAAAAAGATGTTTAGCAGTGGCCCTGTCGTCTTCTCTATCTTTGTTTTGTATGAAACTAAACTGAATATCTTTAGTTTCTGAGATAAGTCAGATAAAACAGCATCTGACCGTGTCACTTATGACTCTGGCAGAAATAATTGACACGCTAAACATTAATTAAGATAATAATATTTAGATTCCCGTATCAAACAGAAGCACCTTTAAATGTGTTTCTCTCTGCCTGTTTTTATATGATCATTATCCCACATTAACATGTTTCAGCTGAGCCTGAGAATCATGTTTGCATTGTGACAGTTATACATTATACGACAGTATATTAATGCAGCAGTGTTTCACAGTATCATGTCATGTTTTCCATATTTTATTGTCATGTTCAGCGTACAGTCTTATTTAAAGTAAACATATGCAACTGTATTTAAGCAACATAATCAAACAAGTTAATGACATTTTTGTATCTTTTATACTGTAATAATCACACAACTCAAACATGAATTCACAACCAATAAAGTCACATTTTACACTCATCTGTTGATCTTTTGCATTATTCCAGTAAAGTTTTTTCAAAGCTTACCAAAAAAAAAGAAAGAAACCCACAAAAACCAGCAAAGAAAAACTCCCACAGATCAGAAACAAGTCTTCAGTCCGGCTCCTGCGACAGCTCTGACGCTGAAATGCAGGATTTGCGGTGTAAAACACACACAGGGAGGGACTTCAGGGGAAACAGAAACTCAGCCAGCGACATGATAACAAACGGTGTTCACGTCCCAACCCCCACTCTCACCCCCTGCTCCCTCCCATCCCTCTCTATATGTTGTGTGCTCAAACCTTAAAAAACCTTGACAGCTTGCGTCAGAGACGTTTACCCACGAGTCACTCTATGGAGGGAAGATGGGGCTGTGGATTCTTCTTGTCCTTCTTCTTCAGCAGTTGCACCTTGGTAATGCTCCCTGGACTGAAGGTTTGCAGGGAGGATCTTTCTGACTTGTGTTATGGCAGGATGTGTGTGTGGATGTTGAGTGTTAAAAGAAAGTGTGTTGAACTCACTCAACTGTTGTTCACCTGCAGGAAATGTTTAGATTTTAGCGTTTAGAGCTGCAGAAATCAGAAGACAGATGATTCAAAGTGTTGGATTTTTAAAGTTTTCTTCTTCTTCTTCTGTCCTCCTTCTCTGCAGCAGTCAGCGTCTCCCTCCCGGCTCCATCCAACGTCTCCATCTCCTCCTTCAACATGGAGCACATGCTCAGCTTCCTGCCCGGCCCCGACACCCCCGACAGCAGCCGCTTCGCCGTCGAAGTCCTCCGTCCCAGGTACTCGAGTCAGAGGACAGAAAAAAAAGCAGAAGTGAGACAGACTCAGGACCAGAGAAGGTTTCAGACCGATGCACCGATTTCTCTGGGAAAATCCACAAAGATTGACTCACTGTGGTTTGGCTTCACTCCAGATGAAATTACTTGGATCGACTTTCATTTCTTGAAAATGAAGTCACCAACTATTTCGATAATCGATGAATCGTTTGAGTCATTTTTGAAGCAGAAATCTCAAAGATTGTTTGGTTCCAGATTCTTACATGTGAGGCTGCTTTTCTTCATTAGAGTTTTGGACAAAAGAAGTGAATCAGAGACGTCACTTTGGGCTCATATTTAGATTATAATAGATTAAACTGGAAACTCACGTAGTTTAATCTCCCTAAATGCTGAAATTGTCTCTCATTTCACAGTTTTCAGTTATAAATGTCAGATTGTTTGGTTCCAGCTTCTTAAATGTGAAGATTTGCTGCTTTTCGTCATCATTTCTGACAATTAGTGAAGAGTTTTTGGGGGTTTTGGACAAAAGAAGCGATATAAAGACGTCACTTTGGGCTCTGGGAAATATTTTGATTATAATCGTGAAACCAGGATTTTTTCCTCAGACTATAATCAAACCTTCAGCATCTGTTGTATTTAATTAACACAGTGTCATGGAAGGATTAAGAAGAAGAGTTGACTTTCTCTATTTGACTGGACACATTTTAACATCAGCTATATGATGCAAAAACCTCCAAAAAGATGATTTAACACAGAGTTTAATCTCCCTAAATGCTGAAATTGTGTCTCATTTTACAGTTTTCAGTCATAAATCTCAAAGATTGTTTGGTTGCAGCTTCTTAATTTGAGGATTTGCTGCTTTTCTTCATCATTTCTGACAGTAAATGAAGAGTTTTTGTGTTTTGGACGGTTGGTCGGATAAAAGAAGTGATATAAAGACGTCACTTTGGGCTCCAGGAAACATTTTATAGCTGATAACTGATAATGAAAATAATCATTAGCTGCAGCCCGAACTGATCAGTGACTTCATGCTGCACCTGATTTGAAGAACACACCTGCAGTTATGTGATGATTGATTCTTTGCAAGACGATCGTCTAATGATACATCACGATGTCTGTGTAACTGAAGGAGACAAAATACCCAGAAGAAGTCAAACTGCAGGAATAATGTATTAATTCACTACATTGTGGCGTCGGTGTCACAGAATTAACAAGAACTGAGATGAAATAATGTTTAAAACACACATCAATCGAATGTAAAACACCAAATACTGGTAAAATGTTTAAACGACATTCAGCTGTGACTCGGTCCGTGTAAATTAAGTTTACGCCACAAGAAGTGCCTCTGCTGAGTCTGAATCTGTGAGGAGCGGCTTGTTTTCATAGAAATATCAATATTTTGGTGCCAGTGTCTCGATAATCGTATCGTGAGAGGAGGCGTCGAAGCATCGCTGCCCTGAAACTCGAAACTCTCAGAATGATAAGATCAAGCAAACTGCCAGTTTAAGATGACCAGCAACTCAAATTCACATAAAAGAAGAAGAAAGTACAGAATTTAGGAGGATGTTTGTCTGAGCTTCATGGTCGGTGGCAGGAATCATGAGTTTGTTCACAGATCAGGTTATTTGAGGGTTTAAAAGATGATAGTTGACATTAAAAACAGGCTCATCTGACATCATATTTTCAGTTTCTTTACTTATTTTGTCTCTAAAACCAACAAACATTTCTATAATCGACTGCTGGAAGTAACAGACGGAGACGTGGAGTTTAAATCCTGCATCAATGTGCATCGTTTCCTTCAGAGGATCGATGTTCAAATAGAAACACTCAAATCAAAATGTATATTTCTCCATTATTCATCAGCTACAGAGACGTCAGCCCTCTTCAGATCGCCTTCTTGGTCTATAATATATATTATATAATATTTCCACCTTAATCTCAGAGGAAGGAAGTTACTTCACTAGATGTTTCAGGTATTTGTACTTTACTCGAGTATCTCTCTGACTTTCTCTCTCTACATCTGAACACAACTATCTGAACTTTCTCCTCCTCACAGCTTCAAAACAGCCTCGTTACTTTAGTTTGATGCATTTGAGGTGAATTATGGACAAAGACGAAACAAAGACGTGAACAGACAGAGAGGGAGGCTGGAATGGGGAGAAAAGGCGTGTTAGTGTCTCGTATCTGCAGAGATTTTCTTATTTTCTCTCTTTGTTGCTGCTCGGACGCTTTACCAACCCAACATGTGGCTGTTTGACGTCCTGGGAATGAGACTCAACTATCAACTATCTTTGTGGTGCGTTCAGGAACAGCTGGGACAAATCCTACTGACTCTACCTTTAACTTTAATAGTCTTTGAATTATATTAATATGACGTGAGCTTCAGTTAGCTTTGACCACAGATGTCCTTCAGAGGGAGACTTTTTACTCTGATACTCTGAGTACATGTCAGAGCCTGTACTCGATTACTTTTACTGGAGTAAAGAAGTTAAATCAGCACTTCTACTTTTACCAGAGTCTGTTTTTACACAAGTATCTGAACTTGGTGGACTGTTGACTCCTCTGCTGGGTAATATATTGTTGTTACCATCTTACTGTAACATTTGCTAAGTCGCGCCAAACAAAATGTTTCATGAAAATCCATCCAACAGTTGTTAAAAGTCTGACTTGTTGATCGCTACAAGAAAAGTTAATTATATGACCAAGGTCAGCACAATGAATGAATCTGGGAACCAGAGATATTTCTGGAACTAATTGGTCGACTGATTCAAAAAACGTCTCATATTTTCATGTTTAATATTTCAATAATGATGCTGCTTGAGAACTGAACCCAAACGGTAGCTTGTTGAGGCTGAAACTGGACCTTCATCAGTGAACTGAGACGCTTTTTTCTGCCGGATGCGTCAAAAACAAAGTCTTTAATCTGCACAGTATTTCATCAGTTTCATTTTTGTTTCTGTGACTCCTCTGAACCTTCTGAGTCAGCACTTTCCTTTTTCAGTAACAGCTACTCATAAACACGTATGATTTCCTCATATCAGTGTGACTCACTCAGCCCTATCAGTTGCCTTTTCAACCAGCTGTCACCAGTTATGTTATGTTTTCCCTCCCTGCCTGCCTGCAGCGGCTTCACCTGCCGGATGACACAGGTGTCGTACGTCATCATCAGTGTTTCTCTGTTTTCTCTCCCTCTGAAGTAGGAAGTCGTGGAGAGCGGTGGCCGGTTGTTCGGAGCTGACGGCCGGACAGACGTGTAATCTGACGCGAGTGTTCAAAGAACCGTCGGATCGGTACACAGCCCGAGTCCAGGCCTTCACAGCCGGACAGAAGTCCGACTGGACCGAGTCCGCGGCGTTCCAGCCTCTGTTAGACAGTGAGACACCAACCAACACACTTCTGTATCTACATGAACTCATCCAGGCTGAAATGATCCTGTTGAATCTCATCCAGATCCTTTAAACACTTTGAAATAAAGTACAAATGAGAAACCATGATCATCTTTTCTCCTCGTAGCTGTGTTGGGACCTCCTGACGTGTCCGTGTCCGGCTGTGGAAACTGTTTGCTGCTGCAGGTCCGTCCTCCATCGGTCGGGATGCTGCTGATGGACCACTACATAGACTTAGTCTTCGAGGTGAAGAGGACCAGGGACGGTGCACAGGTATGTGTCCTAAACTGTGTGTGATGTATCTTTATCGTCTGGTCAGGTTTAGGCACCAAAAACACCTTGTTAAGGTTAGGAAGACATGTTCTGTCTCCACAAATAGCACCGGAAAATGTCCCGTTGTCTCGTCAAAATGCCACTTCTGTTGCCACGACACAGCTGAAAATGCCCCAACGCCTTGTAAAAAAGAACAACAACAAATGAAGCTGAAAATGTCCTGACATCGCGTTGTCAGTATCCAGTTGTTTCGCTATAAATGCAGCTAAAAACGTCACAACGTCTTTTTAAAAACATCCAGTTTTGTCGGCGGGAACGCAGCCTCAAACAGCGGTCTCTGTCTGGTTCTGTCGTCTCGGACCTCACATACATGTAGCGTGAACGTGATATGACTCGTTTTGTAGAAAAACGTACGAACTTGAACGTATTCTTGGTTTGCATGAAGTTACAACAACGCTTTATTCCAGCGACTCGTCTGTGTTTTGGTTTCTGATCGTACGTTAACGTATTATTTCATTGTTCTTGTTTTTGTAGTTGTAGAGAATTAAACTACAGAAGATGATGTGTTAAAGTGCTGATGCAGCCCTGAAGATCACACAACACACTGAGGTGTCACACATGTAAAACGTTGAGTTTGTGGAGCTGTGAACCTGTAGCGTGTGTTTCCTGTCAAAAAGAGGTTATTTCCTCCTCAGTGTGGCTTTAACTGTGGTTGTGTCAGTTTTGGGTTCTACTCACCAACACAGGTTAGTAGAAATGTTGTTGTCACAGGAAGTGAGCCAGTTTATTTTCACGTCATGTGTTTATCAAGAGTCCAATCAAAGAAACTTTGTGCCTGAAAGTTTTACAAAAGGATCTTTACAACACAAAAATCCAGCTGGTTTCCAGCTCTCAACACTTTCACAACACTTTAACAACACTTTCACAACACTTTAACAACACTTCAAGTTATGATTTCAGCAAAATTCCCAAATGTTGACAAAGAGGTTGTGAGCTAAAAAACACACAGATGTGTAGTTCATGATCCAGTACTGAAACCTGGTACTTTACACAACTGAGAGCAGAACATAACGAGCTGAAGTCGATTCTCATTTTGCTCCAAAGACACAAAACCAACTTCATTTCCATCCTCCCATTAAACACGACGTCCACCTTGTTTTTCTTAGCTTTAATCTAGAGAACAGCTGTTAGAGTCAGACGGGTCAGACGGGTCAGGGGGTTGACAAAGAGGAAGACTGGACTGGAACCTGGGTCGTTGCTGAGGACTTGGCCGCAAGTATATGCCCACGCAGCAGAGGCTTAAAGGTCCAGTATTTCAAATTTTGCTGGATCTATCAGCAGAAATCAAATATAAACTGAGAATCTTGGTGTTTTTGAGTCCGCCGTGTTCCCAGAATGGACGAACCAAACACTGCTGCTGTGCTGCAGAGAGGATGATTCATGGTTTTCTGGTTTATAGCGGCGACCACCGATGGGAAGGGTTAGACACGGGCTGTTCGGTCGTCTGCAGTCTGCATCCGCACGGCTAGATGCCACTAAATCCTACGCACTGGACCTTTAAACCCTCCGTGTTGTATTTACATGATACATTTAACCGTCATCTCGTCAAATCTGCAAGTGCGTGAGACTGTGAGGCAAATATAAGCCACTGACAGACAACCTGATGACCTCGACAGTCTGGACTTTAAAATATTCCTGCATCATGATGTGGCTGAATATTATTTCTATCCTACAAAATTCAAGTAACGTTATAACAAAGTAATTCATTCATAGTAAGTTCTACAATGTCACGTCCATGTTGCAATGAATTGTGGGAAATTAAATCAGAGAAGTCCGGTGAAATGTTTTTAATTTATTATACGTTTTCAAATATCGATATTTCAAGGTTTTGCATCAAAGTGAGAAACACCAGATCATTTTTGTGATGTAAACAGAAACAAATCTTATTTGTGAGATACGACATAAACCACATATTAATTTCTGCAGTTTTTCTTTCGTTTTCTTCTCGTCTGCGTGTTTCCATGATTTGAAACACGCTGAATGTGGAGAAATCAAAACAGCGAAGCCACAAACGTCGTTTCTTTATCTGCTGAGAGGTGGATGTGAATCTGTAGAGGAGCTGGTGTGGAGGCTGATGTTTTTCACTGTGTGGTTTGAGTTTTTAACCCACGTCTTCCTCTCAGCGACTGTTCGCCTGCATGTGTTCGAGGAAACGCTCGGCCTGAGCTTATCTTCACATCAGTCGTCTCACTGCACCGACGGACCTCAAACACTTCTGGACAAAATGAGACTGATTGGACAAAAAATTTCAACTATGATGCAATTTTTTTATTGTGACATTCAGGGAACATAAATGAGCTCATTATTTTCTTCAACAAGCGTTTGTTTTACAAAGAAAATCAGTGATTGTGAGCTCGTATCCTCCTGTCAACATCTGGTGAAAGAAAGTACCTAGAAACAGGAAGTGACGCGCATCAGCTTTACTTCAGTAACAGTTTCTTTGGAAATACAAGAAAATGTTCGTTAGACAGCTCGACTGAGACAGAAGAGAGCGCCACCTACAGAGAAAACAGACTTTTCCTACATGAGGACACAGAAGAAATCAAACAACACCAATAAACAGGAAATACAAGATGAACAAGACACAATTTACACAATGAAATCTGAATATGTACATGAGATTAAACGTCATTGAACTGCCTGTGTATTAGTTTTGAAAACTGTTAAAAATGTCCCAACATCCCGTCAAAAATATCTGGTTTATCGCCAGAAACGTGGCTGGATATCAGGTTTTGTCGCCATCAACACAGCTGGAAAATGTCCCGATGTCTTGTTGAAAATATTTGGTTGTGTCGGCATAAACATGGCTGGCAAATGTCCTAATTTCCCGTCAAAAAAATCAATTTCTTTGCCACTAACACGGCTAGAAAATGTCCTGAAATGTGGTCAAATTATTTGGTTTTGTTGCCACAAACATGGCTGGAAAATGTCCCGATGTCTCATCAAAATTTAACACCGCTACCACTGGAGACTGATCCGACATCTCTTAAAAAGCAGCTCAGCTTTTGTTGCTCCAGCACTGCTGAAAAATGTCTTTCTGTCTCGTCACATATATCTAGTTTTGTCCCCACTAACACGACTGGAAAATGTCCGACGACCCATCAAAAATATCTGGTTCTCTCGCCATATACGGAGCTGGGTATTGGTCCAACATCTCGTCAGATAAATCAGGTTTTGTTGCCAAAAACTGGAAAATGTCCCGATGAAAATGTTTCTACTTCCCAGCAAGAACATGCAGTTTTGTGGCGACTAACACGGCTGGAAAAAGTCACTGACGTCTTGTCAGAAATGTCCGGTTTTGTTGCCTCTGTTTGTTGAACACTCTGTATGACCCGGTTTGTGTGTTGTGTTGCAGTTCAGCCTGACTCGGCAGTACCAGGAGGAGATGGTGATCTCGTACCTGCAGTCAGGTGTGGAGTACTGCGTGACCGTCACTGTGAAAACGCTCTTCAACGACAAATCTGTCCCCAGTGACCCCTACTGTGCCTTCACCAGCCCTCCTGAGCCCGCACACTCACGTACGTCGCGGCTCTTTCACTGTCAGAGACCATCTTTGTTGTTTTATGGCTCAGAAACTGAACGTCAGATTAAATCAGAGCGGACAGGAATCAGCTGCTGTTCCTCTTTGCTGCTGGTTGAAAGAGGAACTTCTTTTGAATCTTAACGGTTCCTCTCAGATGTTCATGTAGCTGCTGGAAGATAAAGTGATCCCTGTCTGTCCTCCTGTCTCACAGTGTCCGTGGTCTACGGCCTGCTGGGAGCCTTCTGCGCTCTGGGCTTCGTCCTCATCGGATCGGTCGTCTACGGCGGTCAGCTGAGCTTCAGATTACTCCGACGACGCCTCCTGACAACGATGGTAACAGATCCGACTGCGTGTGCTGCGGCTCCAAGAATCACTTATTCATCTTAAGTTAAATACTGTGTGTGCACCTTTAAATGATCGGGAGAGGCACAGTGGTGCTTTGAGCTAAGCGCTAACATCAGCATGCTTACAAAGGCTTGATGTTTAGCAGTTTTTGCATGTAAGCATGCTAACATTTCCATATTAACACTGAACACGAAGTGAATCTGAGGCTGACGGGGATCAGGGACGGGCATTTTAAGTTACTTCCATATTCAAGTACTCGACATAAATTACTATCCAGTACTCGAGTACTCACAATAAAAAGAAAAAGGAAAAAATGGGGTCTGAAATGAAAAACCAAGACAAAATGCAGGTAGGTTTTATGGTTTTCTGTGAATTATCGTCATGATTTCAATATCTTTTAGTTTTGGCCTGTTGGTCGACCGACAGAACGATCTGAGGACGTCGCCTCGAGGTTCTTAAGTCTGGTGATGTTGTATATTTTTCTTTTTTTCAACAAATCTCAAGTGCAGACCCAAACCAACAGTGACCGAAGCTCCTGACAGGTATCGTGTGTCCCACAGCCTGATGGATCTCCATGAACACACACACACACACACACACACACACACACACACACACCGCCCTGCTGCCACAAATACTCAAATGTGGATTCATCCACCGCTGAAAATAGTCCCCAACTATTACACTCTTTCCTCCTGTTTGACTTCATTTGAAAAAAGCTACGTTGAGCAGCTGCTTGAGGGAATTACTGACCCTATTTTTAATTATATATTTTAAAGATTTAAGTCCTCAGTAAGAACATAAGGTCAAAGGCTGGATTGAACTTTTAAACCTGGAGGAAGTTTCTTTTTTAAACAAACTGAGCAAAATAATAAAGTTACTGGAATTAAATAAAGGGACAATAAAGGGATCTCCACATTGAGTAAACTCTGATTAACTTGAATAAACTTGCTTTACTAAACAGAGATCATTTTAATGGTGCAGCAGAGCTCTGCTTAACTTTAAACCTGGATTTACTCATTTTAAACTGAGTTTTATTTCAGATTAAATTCATCCTTGTTGTAATGGCCATTTGTCCATAAAAAACAAATTAAACTTTAAACCAAACAAAATCAAAAGGCCACTGATGCACCATGGGGATGTGGTTTAACGCAGGCAAAAGAAGATGAATGTCCAAACTGAATCCTTGCGTTTTGTGATGATTTATTTCAAAATAATAAAACAAACAAAAGAACAAAGAAAACCATGGCTGCTGCTTCCTCCTTTGCACTGGTAAAAAACCATAGGCCCACCCAGGTGCATGCTGGTACTCAAGGTGCCTACCTATCTAAATAACCTCAAGTGCCCAGTGTGACCCATTTACCAAAGAATAAACCAAAATACTTATCTTGCTAATCTAAATATCCTAAACAAATAATAAATAATATTAGACTGTCTAAATATCTAAATCTAAATAAAGCAAACACTTAAATTAATCAAACAAACTTACTCATAATTAGCTAATTAAATTTACAACTAAACACAACCAAGACTAACTTTACAAATAGCTCCTACATTCCGGCCCCTAATTGTGCATAATATCACAATTACAGTTATCCACAAAAAAAAAAAGGAGCTACTTCTGGAATTACAATTATGAGACAGATCTATTCTATTTGTCATAATATGCTCTAAATTGACCGTCTTCCTGATGAATCTGCAAAATAAAGCACAGGTTAATGGAGAAAAATAAAGAAAAATAAATGTCAGATTCACATGATGTTAAACTGTTGCTTCCAGTAGTAGACAGAGCTTCGTCACAGGTCTCTCCAGAATACTGGTCCTAGTTTGCAGACGCACAGTGCGTACCAGGCCCTTTGCATCTGGTCTGATGTCCAAAACTTTCCCCATGATCCAAGATCCTCTTGGCGCTGAGGCATCTGCGACCAGAACAATGTCTCCAGGAGTAAGGCTTTTCCTTGGCCTTGTCCATTTTTGTCTCTCCTGCATCATGGGTAGATACTCCAAAATCCATCTCTTCCAAAACAATTCAGCAATATACTGTGCTTGCTTCCACCTTTTCCTCATGTACAGATCATTTCGGTCAAACAGTCCTGGTGGCATGATTGGTTTTCCTTTCAACATTAAGATGTGATTTGGTGTGAGAGCTTCTAAGTCATCTGGATCATCGGAGACCTTTGTGATGGGTCTGTCGTTCAAAATTGCTTCAACCTCACAGAAGACCGTTTGGAGCCCTTCATCATCCAGAGTTTGTTGTTTTAGTACTGAAGTGAGAACGCTTTTCACTGAACGAATCAGACGTTCCCAAACACCACCTTGATGGGAAGCTGCTGGTGTGTTGAAGCTCCATTTTATGCCATCCTGAACAAAAGCACTTTGAATTTTGATATGATTCAGAGAAGCCAGACTTTCCTTCAGTTCCCGGTTGGCTCCAGCAAAATTTGTGCCATTATCTGATCTGATAGCTGAGACTGGACCTCGTCTACAGATAAACCTCCGAATAGCATTTATACAGGAGTCTGTGTCTAGTGTATAAGCTACTTCCAGATGCACAGCACGACTAGTCAGACATGTAAACAGCACTCCATATCTTTTAAGATGACTTCTGCCTCTCTTAATATCAACGGGGCCAAAATAATCAACTCCCACCTTTGTAAAAGGAGCCTTTTCAGGCAGCACCCTTTCTTCAGGTAAGTCAGACATTTTCTGCTCAATCAGTTTTCCCCGGTTGCGTCTGCACACAATACAGTCGGATATTATCTTCCTGGCAGCAGAGTTTGCATTAGTGATCCAGTATTTTTGCCGTAACCTGGACAGCATGTGATTCCTCCCCACATGCCCCAGTTGGTTATGGATATGGCGCAAAATGAGTGTGGATACATACATGTCTTTAGAAAGAATCACCGGATGTTTAGATTCTGCTGGCAATGCTGCTTTATTCAACCGGCCACCAACTCTGAGGATTCCATCATCCAACACTGGATCCAATTTGTACAGTGTGCTTTCTTTGGAGATGGTTTTAAATCCACTCTTGAGTGAGGCGATTTCAGCTTCAAACTTTTGTTTTTGTATATACAGAATGATGGACTCTTCTGCCTTCACAAGATCTTCAGGGGTCAGATTTTGTCCTTTGAGCTTGACTTTAAAGTTCTGAACTTTCCTGTCCACTTCTTGTTTTTTGTTTAGGCCTGCAGAAGCACTAAACTCCTTCCTCTTCTGTGCCAATGTCCTAAGCGCTGCTTTGATTTTTGAAAACCAAGCCACAGATGTTCTTAACTTAATCCAGGATGAAAAGTAATTAATCAGCTGGCCGGTGGCCTTTTCCACATCCTTGACAATAGCATTCACTATCAAGTCCCTTTTGACCTCTGGGTCATCGTCAGAAATCACATCACAATCTCCTTTCAGATTAGGCCATTCCTCCTCTGGTTGGGAGAGAAACTCCGGTCCATTTAACCATCTCCCTCCTGTCAGGAAATCCTGAGCTTTCATTCCTCTTGATGCTTCATCTGCTGGATTTTCTTTTGAACTCACATATCTCCACTGCTCAATATCTGAAGCTTCTCTGATGACAGAAGTTCTGTTTGCAACAAAAGTGTGGAATCGTTTGGTCTCATTTGTGATGTATTTAAGAACTGTTGTGCTGTCTGTCCAGAAAACTGATTTCTCCAGCATAAGTTGCAACTCCTTCCGCAGCATTTTATCAACTCGAACAGCAAGAACTGCAGCTGTGAGTTCCAATCTTGGGATCGTAGTCTGTTTCAGAGGAGCAACTCTAGCTTTCCCCAAGAGAAATGCTACCTGTATCTTTTGATCTTTTCCCAGCCTCAAATAAGATACAGTTCCATATCCAACTTGACTGGCATCAGAAAAGTGGTGAAGCTGTGCTGAAACTGGGACTCCAAAGTCTCTGGGTTTAATACATCGTTCCACTTTGAACTGATCCATTTTCTGAAGATCCTGGAGCCATTCAGACCATTGCTTAGAGAAGGCATGGGGAATGACTTCATCCCACTTCAGGTTTCTCCTACAGAACTCCTGCAGCAACAATTTGGCTGGCATACTGAATGGGGCCAAAAATCCCAAAGGGTCATAAAGAGAGCTGACCACAGAAAGAATGCCTCTTCTGGTGTGTGGTTGTTCTCGAACTAAAGTCCTGAACTGAAACATATCAGTCCCAATGCACCATTGTAGCCCAAGTGCTCGCTCTGTTGGAAATTGATCAACATCCAGATCCAGCTCCATCATTTTATTTGCTCTCCTTTCTTCTGTGACTGACAGCAGCACAGTACGGCTGTTGCTGATCCATTTTGAAAGAGTAAATCCTCCTTTTTCACAGAGAGCAGTCAAATTTTTGATCATTTGTACAGCTTCTTCCTCTGAAGCTATAGCTTTCAGGCAGTCATCCACATAAAAATTATGTTTCACTGTATTGATTACTTCAAGTGGAAAATGCTGCGCATTGTCTTCTGCTGTTCTCCTCAGAGCATAATTTGCACAACTTGGTGAGGATACAGCACCAAACAGATGGACTCTCATGCGATGCTCCTGTGGAGGCTGTGCAGTATCACCATTTGGCCACCAGAGGAAGCGGAGAAAGTTGATGTGTTTATCTGATACATGAACTTGGTGAAACATGGCTTTGATGTCTGCCATTACTGCAACAGGTTCTTGCCTGAATCGAATGAGGACTCCAATGAGATTGTTGGTCAGATCAGGTCCCTGCAAGAGTTGGCTGTTCAGTGATGTCCCTTTATATGTTGCTCCACAGTCAAAAACAACTCTCAGCTTGCCTTTTCTGGGATGATAAACTCCATGATGGGGAATATACCACACCTTTCCATCACTTTGCTTTAGCTGATCAACCGGCACCACTTCAGCATATCCTTGAGCAATCATGTCATCTAAGAATGCAGTGTATTCTTCCTTGAATGTGTTATTCCTGTAGAATTTTCTTTTCAGGCTTTGGAGGCGCTGTTCTGCAACACAGCGATTGTTTGGCAGGACACAATCCTCCTGTCGGAAAGGTAAGTCAATACAATAATGACCTTCAATCATTTCTGTTGTGCTGCTTACAACATTCATGAACTTGACATCTTCTCTGGACATTTCAGTCTGCTCCTCAGCTGATCTCTCATTAAAATCGTGGTTATATTGTTGAACCAACATGTCTTGAAGATGTTCAATGGAGATTCGGTTGGCTGTTACAGCAGGGCAGCCACTCTTACTCCTACTGCTTGTGCCACGAAGTGGACCATTAATGACCCAACCGACCCTAGTTCTTACTGCATAGGGTCCTTCATCCTGGCTGTTTATTACCTCCCAAGGCTCCATTACTTTGGGGGCATCAGTTCCAATTAGAAGGTCTACATCTGCATCAATGTCATGGACCTTAACATCCTTCAAATAAGACCACTGAACAAGATCCTTTTGTTGAGGGACATTGAGTGAGGAAACAGGCATGGATCTCTGTGTTAAAACGTCAGGTAACTGGATGAAATCGTTCATGTTCACACCAGACACCTCAAGCCCTGACAGAATATGAGCATTTGCAATTTTCTTTTGCCCCATTGTTCTCATCAGAAAACTTGTCCTTTTGCCACTCACATTTAGTTTTCTTGCCAGGCTCTCTGTGCAAAATGTTCCTGAGCTTCCGGGGTCCAGAAAAGCATATGTGTGTACAGTTTTGTTACTTTTGTGGCTCCTAACTTTAACTGCAACAACAGAAAAGATAGAATCATCTTCAGCCCCGGCCCCAATATGACCACAAGTCTGTGACATTACAGATGAAACACTTGGAGGGCTCGCAGTCTGTTGTGATTGTTTGGAGGATGTGCCTTTATCCTGCCATGCGATATGAAGGATTCCTGGGTGCTTTTGGTTACACACATTGCAATCCAAACGACTCCTACAGTCTTTGCTCATGTGGCCTGCTTTCAGGCAACCAAAACATATTCCCTTTTCCTTGATGAAAGTGATCTTATCCCGATGTAATTTCGTTCTAAACTGAGAGCAGTTATCCAGTGAGTGACTACTTTGAGAGCAAAACAGACAACTTTGAATTGAGGAGGGCTTGATTTTATTTTCTGTACATTGAGTCATATCTCTTTCCTTTATTGTGGTGACATTAGTAGCAAAACTGCTTTCCTTCTTCCTTTGTATGAAATGGCTGGTCTTGGAGGACTTGGATTTGGTAGGTGGTGAGTCTTGAATGTTGCCAAAAAGCGGATCTGATGCAATTTTGACTTGCTTTTCAATAAAAGTAACAAGATCAACAAACAGTGCTCTTCGACCATTTTTCTCAAGTAGATTATAAGCAACATTCCTCCATCTTTCCCTTAGCTTGTAAGGAAGTTTCATGATGATGCTTCTCATGTTAGAGGGCAAGTCCAGCTCTTTCATTTGCGTCATTTGTTCTGTTAAATTTGAACATCCTCGCAGAAATAGAGAGAATGACTGTAATGCTTTAACATCCTCACTTTTAACAGGTGTCCAGTTAAGAATCTTTTCCATATAAGCACTTGCAATTTTGTATTCATTTCCAAAATGCTCTGCTAAAAGAATTTTGGCCTTGTTGTATCCCATCTCTGAAGGCAAGTGTTGACAACTGTGCACTAAGTTCCTTGGTTCGCCCCTGGTGTATTGTTCAAGAAAATGTAAACGATCACTCCATTTACATGTTTTCTCCTCCACTCCATTTTCAAAAGCTCGGATGAAAGACCTGTAGTGAAGAGGGTCTCCATCGAACACAGGGATATTTCTTGATGGAAGGACAGAGCTTAGATTTTGTTGAGCCAGCAGAGCAGCGATGTCATTTTGTCTCTGCATAATGTTTACAATTTCATCCTGAGAACCATGTGTCAGAGCATGATATTGAGGGCGTAGTCCTGCTTGATCTTGATCAGCAGCCACTGATTCACCAAAATCCAAAAACATCTCATCCCTTCGTGTTTCTCTGCTTTGTTTAGGCCTAACAACTTGTGGTTGAGGTATGACAGGCACATCAGTAACATTCACCCTTTTATCCAAGGTTACTGGTACAAACATGTTAGCATCAGGATTCAATACATTTGCTCTATGAAAAATGTTCTTTTCAAAATAAGAGTTCATCCCGTCTGAACGTTTTGAGCCACACGCAGATGAATTGATCTCCAGAACATTAAGTTTTGCACTTGTTGCAGCCAGTTCAGTTTCCAGTTCCAGCTGTTCCTTTTCTCTCCTCAGTTTTTCCTCCTTATCTTCGATTAAATGTTTCCTTTTTAGTGCAGCAACGCGCTGCATCAGCGCTGCCTTTTCGGCCTGGGCTTTAATGCGCGCTGATGCGGTCGAGGAGGTCCGTGATACCTGGGAGTGTGGTTTTACAGAGTTTGCCTTTACACTTGACACATTGGACGCGCTATCGTCAGGATTTATTTCTTCAGTGACACCTTGATCATCAGGAGATTCAACATTTTGATTCACATATGGATGACCCAGTTCGGAAAGCCAGTGTTTTACCGTTTCAGTGAAATCATTAAACTTTTTCATCTTTGCCTCGAAGTATTCACATTGTCTTTTAATTTCATCTTGTGGCAAAGGTAAGTTTATTAAAGATGCATGCAGCTCTTTTGCGTTTTGACAACATTGGATAAGATTTGCAAGCTCCAAGTTCACCAAATCGACATTTTCATTTGATTCCATTAACACAGTGATTTTTTCCACAGACTTTTTTGCTTGTTTGAACTTTGCACTCCTTTTTTCTTGGCTCATTTCTATATAGAAGCACAATCCTTTAGGCGTGAGTTTAAATGTCCTTTTAGCTGGCACCAATTCAGCCTCTTTCAGCGTATCATCAGACATTTTGATTCTTTCAAAACTGCTTGTTGTGCAGCAATCAAAGTCCACAATAGACAAAACGTGCATATAAAATAGGGCTGATCAGATCCATGTTATCACACTCACAGCACAACACACTGAGCAATTTTATGAATGAAAGCCGCTGAGAGCTATGCGTAAAGTGTGCGTAATGCTGACGTACGGCTATTCAGCGTCGTTCAAACTTTTTTCCGATTTGATATGAAATACTTTCAAACTCCACTCGTTTGGCTGTTGTCCAATACAGCAGTAGTATTACATACCAGTATCTTGTGAGGATAGGCTGAGCAGCACTTTTGTTCATCTGAGCCGCAGGCCGTGTCCCGCTGATGTCGATATTACAAAACGTGTTGAACAAAACAATCCATGCTGATCATCAATCCATAATCCAAAAAGATCCAATCTGTCCAATGATGAAAGATCCTTCCTTTGAATCCAAGACCGGGTTTTTTACTTGATGTAATGGCCATTTGTCCATAAAAAACAAATTAAACTTTAAACCAAACAAAATCAAAAGGCCACTGATGCACCATGGGGATGTGGTTTAACGCAGGCAAAAGAAGATGAATGTCCAAACTGAATCCTTGCGTTTTGTGATGATTTATTTCAAAATAATAAAACAAACAAAAGAACAAAGAAAACCATGGCTGCTGCTTCCTCCTTTGCACTGGTAAAAAACCATAGGCCCACCCAGGTGCATGCTGGTACTCAAGGTGCCTACCTATCTAAATAACCTCAAGTGCCCAGTGTGACCCATTTACCAAAGAATAAACCAAAATACTTATCTTGCTAATCTAAATATCCTAAACAAATAATAAATAATATTAGACTGTCTAAATATCTAAATCTAAATAAAGCAAACACTTAAATTAATCAAACAAACTTACTCATAATTAGCTAATTAAATTTACAACTAAACACAACCAAGACTAACTTTACAAATAGCTCCTACACTTGTTGTTGTAAACCAGCCCTGAAGCTCGGCGCCGCAGACAGGAAGTCAGAAAGTATTCAAAAAAAAAAAAAAAAGATCTAACGTGTTGTTGGTTTTGGTCTTTTCATGAAATTTGTTGACAATTAAAAAATATAACACCAGTTATCCTTTACACTCAGCATGTTTAGCATGCTAACCAGCTAGCTCCGGCCACTCTCCGAGCTCCCAGTCCAGACTGCTAGCTGCATGGCTAACTGAGCTAACTGAGCTAACGGCCACTCTCTGTTTTGAGTATGATTTTGCACCTTTAACGAGACTTTACGTGGAGTGCGATCGTGAAGCCTGACCGTCTCTGTCACCGTCTCTTTGTCTGCAGTCGTACTTCCTCCTCAAAGTCCAGGACGGTGGAGCTGCACCACCTGGACTCTCAGGCGACACCTTGTCCACGCTGCTGCATAAAGAAGGTTCTGCTGACTGTCTTCTGACGGACCACCGGCCGGTCCAAACACTGAGGAGCAGCTCAGAAGAAGACTGACACATTAGATGTTTGAGGCCGAAGTGTTGGAGGGTTAGTTAAGGTGGAGTCGATCTGGCTGAGGTGGAAGTTTTTAATCCTGCTTTATGGAAATATTTCTAATCTTCTCCGACTCTTCTTCTAAGGTTTTTAATCTTATCTAACCCTAACCCTATCTCAAATCACATAGGAATAACTGTAAAATGTCAACATATACTACTATATTACTTTGTGTATTATTCCACTTATAGTGTGTGGTGTGTCACTGTGAAGTGTCCTTCCTGAGCCAACTGGTGCCGTTTCTGTGATTTTCCTCTGTTACTGATCTTACTGATGAGCTGTTTAATCACCAGATGTCGAAAAAATCCTGTGAATAAAACAAGTTGTACCGGAGAAGAGTCGTGCGACTTGATTTAACTTAAATGGACTTGAATTGTCACGAGTCTGTAACTCTTTGTATGTGTCACAGTTTAAAAAAACCACTGATGTAATTACAGTTCTGACAGAAAAACCAATAAACTGATATTTTGGATTTGTGATCTTTGACGCCACGTTTCTGCCGACTTCTACAATTAGAGTCAGTTTGAATCAGATCAGAAATACTTGATTGATCCCCCGAGGAGCCGGATAAAAATAATAATCTGAACCAATGTGACTCAATGGTGAGTTGCATTGTGGGTAATGTAGGCATCACATTTTGAAAAGCAGTCCACTGGCCTGTCATTCGCTCCTATAACACTGTAGTACTGGAGCCACTAAAGACTTTTACCTACTATTCAGTATTTGTTTTGATTTATTAGTAACTTAAGTTATCTAATAAATGTAGTGGAGTAAAAAGTACAATATTTGCCTCCAACATGTTTTTACGTGGAAGTATAAAGTAGCAGAAAATGGAAATTCTTGAGTAAAATATAGTAATAAATCAATATAAAGATGCATTTCTTTGGCTCTGATGCAATATGTAAACTAGTAAGTAAAGTTAGTAAAAAGCAGAATATTACTACAAGTAAAAATCCAATAGAACATCAAACCATTGTTTACAGTATACATACATGTAACTACACATGTATGTATAATTTACTTTAACTTTCTATACTTAAGTACATTTAGTGGCAGAAAGTTACTTTTGATATTTGAGTACATTTATTACCAGATACTTTAAGACTATAAGTATGCAGGGCTTTCATTATTACCAATAAAATATAAGGAATAATATTACTTTTCCTCGTGTTTGACTTCCGGGCCCCCTGTTGGCCCCCTGGTGCCCCCCGGTCCGTCCCGCCCCGGGCCCCTCCACAGCCTCGGTCCGCCCCTGCTGCAAGTGTTTGCGCACTTGTCACCGACAAAAAAACACGCAAACTGGACACACGCAACACATTTAACACGCCTCACTGAGACAACACAACAGGTGGGCGATGCCTTTATATAAATATATATAAATATATATAAATATTTATAACACTGGACGGTGATTGGCTGTTTCCTCGAAGCAGCAGACGTGTTTCTGTGCGGGGACAAGTTTCGTTTCCGCGGGCTTCCCCCCGCCTCCTGCTCCCGAGCCTTACCAGGAAACACACTGTTTATAATGAAACACACACTCACGCACACACACGCACACACACGCACACACAGCTGGACTACAGAACAGAGTGACAGAGGAAGACTTCGGGCAACATGTCAGCCGGTGTTCGTGTCCTCATCCTGACGCTGTCAACACTACACGGACCGGCAGGTAATCGATAACCTCTGATCAGTGATCTGCTGCTGCGTGTTGTTCCTCTTCTGAGCTCCGAGAGGATCGATACAGCCACGTGTTGACGTTTAAACGCGTTAATAGCAGAAGTTTGTTCAACGCGGTTCCTCAGTTTGAGTTTTTAAACCGACTTGTGTCAGAAACGACGCGAGTTTTGGTGCCTGCGAGCACCCTTACACACTTTCTTCTTCGTCTCTAGTAATGAGAGTAGTCGGTCAGTGCACGGAAACGTGTTTATATTCACGTTTATTTGACTTTTTGTCCCGCACAGACGGTTTCTAACCCTGTAGACTGTGTTTATAATAAATAATATGTATTTAAAAAGAAAACAAATGCGTTGTTTATCCTGAGTGAACTCTCTCTCTGTTTATATGAGCCGACTCAGTGAGTTAGCCTGTTAGCTTTAACTTCAGTGTGTCAGCTACTGTACCGAGAATTTAAATGGTCTTAAGATTGCAAATAATAATAATAATAATAATAATAATAATAATAATAATAGTCACAGTCATAATTAATCATTCACCTTATTGTGTCTGTCGTCAGTTTCCCCTGACTGTTAGCATGCTAATTATCATGTAATTTGAATGTAAAATGACATTTTACTTTAAATTTATACATTAAACGCACTCTTTATTTTGTTTTATTACTTAATTTGACAGAGACAGTACATAATTAATAACATTTCTGAAAACATGCCAGCATTTGCCAGAAAGGCTAATTTTTTGATATGTGCTAATCTATCTAGGCTGTCTTGCTAGCTAGCTAGTTAGCTAGCCTGGCCTGTGTAAACTAGATAAGCTTAGCGTGCTGCTTTTAAACTAGTTTATGTAGGTTTTTAGTTTTAGGTTTTTAAAATATAAATGAACCTGAGTTCAGGGACAGTTGTGATGTTGTCTAAAATACACTAAATTAATCAGTCAAACACTCAAAATGAAAAAAAGATAATTTATTATTTACGTTGTCGTGTCTGTCTTCAGTTTCTGCTGAGCATGCTAATTATCATTAACTTATCATGTAATTTGAATTTAATCACATTTGATTTGTACATCAATAGCAAAATTAATTTATTGTATTGCGTCAGCCAGGAAGGCTAATGTTTTATATTTGCAATTCTATATAGGCTGTCTAGCTAGCAAGCAACCTTGAGTGGCCTAATGAATTAGATTAGCGAGCCAGCGAGTTTTGTAGTTTATGTAGGTCTTCAGGTTTTTAAATCAGATTTGGTTCAGGGTCGGTTGTAAGAAGACGTTACACCAGCCATGTTCTCACCTCATGTGTCTACTTTTATCTTACAAAACAGTGTTTCTAATAGCCTGACGCTCGTTTGGATTCCTGTCACTTGTCATATTTTATTTTATTTGGACTGTGCAGCGGTATCAGGAGCCCTCAGCGGACCCACAAACGTCAGATGGACCTCCTACAACATGAACCTGGTGCTGAGGTGGGACCCGCCTGCAGGAGCAGCCAGCGGCCTGGTCTACACGCCACAGTACAAGTGAGTCAACACTAATCACAGCTCCCTCTCTGGTTCAGCAAACACTGCTTTGTCAGTCTGTGTTATTGCTGCACAGCTGTCAAAGCTGTTTAAATCAACAGCTGATCTCCAGGGCTGCAGCTGGGATTGTTTTCATTATCAGATATCTTTCCAGTCTAATCAATAAATAAGTAACTTTGTCAGATATATTTTGGTTTTCTTCATCTATTTTTACTATGAAGACTCTGAATTTGGAGAGTGAAAAGATAAAAGTTATACGCACACAGCAGAGGAGAGCTGCTACGACTAATCGATTAAACCATTTTAATGATTGATTAATCGGTTTGACTCATTTTTAAAGGAAATACAAGTCAAATTTCTCTGATTCCAGCTGCTTAAATGTGAATATTGTTGTGACAGTAAACAAACAACAAAACAAGATTTTTTTTTAGCATTTTCTGGCATTTTCTAGACCAAACAACTAATCAATTAATAGAGAAAATAATCAAGAATGAGAATAATCATTAGCAGCAGCTCTACAGTGGACAGATTTGGTTAGAATCCAGTTTTAATTAGTCCTCCATCGCTCAGAGATCTGACTCTTCTGACACAAACACCAGGCTGTTTAAATGCTGCTTTGCATGTGAGCACATTATCTCACGTTTGTGTGAAGTGAAGTGCTGCGATCAGTCTGAATGATTCTGCGTGGCGGTGGTCGTATTTGTGAAGTGGTTTCTGTAATCTGAGAGGCAGCTGAGTGTGTTTGTACTCGAGGGTTTAACAGCCAGATTTTATCAGACGCATCATTTAACTAACTGTCGAACTGTGAGCAGCGACTCCCTCCTCTTATCTGCAACAACATCAGAGTGTGTACAGAAGCAGCTTCTCTTCTGGGAAAGAGCCGGCACACTGTGACTGACTCGTACTAATAAACACACACACACATAACACACGTAAAACACATTACACACTGTTGACAATAAGTGAGAACAATGACCTCACTGTTCCTCTTTTACTTTGACACCATTTACTGTGAACTTATGACTTGTGCAGTTCAAATCAGTGTTAGAAGTTCAGATACTTGTGTAAAAACAGACTCTGGTAAAAGTAGAAGTACTTCTTTACTCCAGTAAAAGTAATAGAGTACAGGCTCTGACATGTACTCAGAGTATCAGAGTAAAAAGTCTCCCTCTGAAGGACATCTGTGGTCAAAGCTAACTGAAGCTCACGTCATATTAATATAATTCAAAGACTATTAAAGTTAAAGGTAGAGTCAGTAGGATTTGTCCCAGCTGTTCCTGAACGCACCACAAAGATAGTTGATAGTTGAGTCTCATTCCCAGGACGTCAAACAGCCACATGTTGGGTTGGTAAAGCGTCCCGAGCAGCAACAAAGAGAGAAAATAAGAAACTTTCTGCAGCTGTGAGGAGGAGAAAGTTCAGATGTAGAGAGGGAAAGTCAGAGAAATACTCGAGTCATCACATCTGACCTAGCAGCACTGTGTTCTGTCCACAGGAGCCGATTTCCCTCAGACTTCAGAGCGGGCTGTACCAACACCTCCCAACTCCAATGTGACTTCAGCAGCCAACCGAACTTGTCCATGTCCGTGTACGGGAAGTTTAGGGGCAGAGTGCGAGCGCTGCTGGGGGCGGAGAGCTCCGACTGGGTGCAGAGTGAAGAGATCTTTTTGGAGAGAGACAGTGAGTCCAAACTCTGTGTGTCTGCACAGCTTTTCACTTCAAAACATTTTTATTACAGATCTGCACAGTGACGTTTCTCATCAAATACAATCTTACACTTCAACTAAACTGTAGTTACAGACTCGCTGAATGATTCCAGTTGATGATGTGTAATGTAAAAGATGTAACTTGTAACAAATCGGCTGAAAATTCAAACCCAACTCCCCAGACTCCCTTAAAAAATCACTCAATTTAGTGAGTTGTTGAGTTAAGAGAAACTTTATAATCGCTGTGAAACGCTGTCTCTGACAAATTCTTAATTATTTGGGCCTTCTTGTTAATTCGGCTCACAGTAAGTATGAATATAATATTCAGAATTGTGTTTTCATGCCAACCAAACACCGGCTCTTAAGAATGAGCTTCACATTGCCTCCACGCTTGGACCCTTTCTCCTGCTGTGCTCTCGATTGGTAATTTCTCCTGTTAATCTCCAGATTTCATAGTAAAACAAACCTAATGGGTGTTTCTTAGTTTCTGTGAAGGATGTGTGTCACTGTACCTGGCAACAGAAACAGTTGTTAGTTGCAAACTTACTTTTTGGCTGGATATTTGGCTCCGAAGTTACACGTACCTTTAATTAACACACTGATGAACACACATCCCGCTGCCAGCTCTGAGCGATCTGTGCCTGCATGCCAAACTCGGGGATTAACTGAAGTCCACGCTAAGCTGCAGAATTTGCATCATCGTACTGTAAACACAACTTGATATGCAAAACATGCTGCTGCTGTGGTGGTTTTATCTTCCTGATGTTTTACTGACTTTAGTTCAGCAAAGAAATTTGAGTTAAAGGCAAAAGACATTTTTGCGTCAACTCAGGATGTGACGTCTTTTATTTCAGTCCCACCATCATGTTGCTTTAGCCGTGTTAGCTCCCTCGTCACATTGTGTCCCTCTCTTCCCTCCCTCAGCCATCATCGGTCCACCCAACGTCTCTCTCACCTCCACTGAGGATTCGATAGATGTCATCATCACAGATCCAAAGTTCGCTCTCTCCACACTGAAGGATGTTTACGGCTCTGCAACTGTCAACTACAACCTCAGCTACTGGAAGGAAGGCCATGAGAAGGAGGTGGGATGTTGTGTGAAACACCGGGAGGAGCAAAACTTTATTAATTATTAGTTTGGGGGATCTGATCTGCTTTCTTGGCCATCTCATAGTTATTGAAGGAACAAATTGATTTGAAAAGACGTTGTTTCAAGCTAAAAAGCTCCACTGTAGCTGCAGACAAACCCGCCTGAAGAGAGTTTAAAAAAACGACTGCACGTCAAGGATGTAAAAGACGTCTTGAAAGTCAGAATTCAAACTTTAAACTCAAAAAAGTCAAAATCTTGACAAAAAATTGGAGGAATTTGAGAAAACAGTAAGAATCCCCCCTTTAAATTCAGAATTCAAGGAAAAAGTTAAAACTCTGAGAAAAAGTTTGAAGAATTCTGAGAAAACTGTCGAAATCTGACTTTAAAATCTGAATTTCGGGAAAAAAAGTCAAAATCCAAAAACCATCAGATGATTTTCAACTGTTTAGTGGTGGAGGATCAGACAGGCAGCAGACTGTCTCTCTGTCACCTCTCGTCTCACCTCGTGGTCTCTGTGGTTTACCTGTCGCTGCTGCACACACCTGACCTCCTCTGTCACTTCCTACAGGCCAGAAGCCTCAGCGACATACAGCAGAGCCGGTACGTTCTGGATAAACTGGAGCTCTGGACCTCGTACTGCGTCCAGGTCCAAATCAACGCCAAGATGAACCCCAACCCCAGCGAGCCCAGCAGACCCGTCTGTGAACGCACCACCAGCAGTAAGCATCTTAAAGGAAAAGTTCACCCAAAAATAAAAATTCAGCCATCGTGTGTTCTGTTGCAGATTAGCGTGTTTAATTCAAATGAAGCTGCTCCTGCAGCAGTGAAGTAAAGTGAGAAACAAACTGATGGATTCTGCTGTTCTCGGTCCGATTGTTCTGCAGCAAAACAGGTTCCCTGGGTGGCAGCGGTGGTTACGTTCCTGGCCATTGCCGTGGTAACAGCGGCGGTGGTGGTGGCGGTGGTGTATCGGCAACGTATATCCAACCTCCTCTGTCCGAAGGATACGCTGCCGCAGCGCTTCAAAGAGGTGTGTGTGTTTACACGTCTGCACGGGTTTGTGGAAACAAAAAACAAAGTCAGGAGAATTTTGAGAAAACTGTAAAAATTCTGACTTTGAATTCAGAATTCTAAGAAAAACATCAGAGGAAAGTTGAGAAAACAGTCAGATTTCCAACTTTAAACTGAAAAAAGTTACAATCCTGAGAAAGAAGTTGGAAGAATTCTGAGAAAACAATCAGATTCAACCTTTAAACTCAGAATTACAAGAACAAAAGTCACAGGAATTTTGAGAGAACAGTTCTGAGAAAAAACACTTAAAAATCCAACTTTGAACTTTGAATCTGAGGGAAAAACAGTCAGGAGGAGAAGTTTGAGAAAGAAGTCACACTTCTGGGAAAACAGTCAAATTTCCGACTTTAAACATCTGAAAAGAAAAGTCAAAATGAAAAAAGTGAGTTTTCTAACAGTGAAGTCAGAACTCAGATCCATTTCTCACACGTCGTCTTCTCTAACCGTGACACTAAAACCATTTCGCCTCCTTTCTGCCCCTCAGGCCCCGAAGTCGTCCATGTACATGGCCATGCAGGACTCGCACCCACCTGAGGAGCACTACGACCCCGTCAGCATCATCGCAGACGTCAGCGCTGTGGAGGAAAGGCGCCCTCTGCAGGAAACCGGGACGAGCTGCAGCCTCATAGTCGGGGAGAGCTAGAGGAGAATAAAAGGCTGAAACACACAAAAACAATGAAGAGGAGCCGATCTGCGGGCTCTGACGGGGACCTTACAGACACTGACAAACAGTGGAGTAATCGATTATTGATTGATTTCAGCTCTGTATCGTCCCTCAGCAGCAGCAGGTGTTTCTGTGAAGTGACTGTGCAGCAGAGATGTGGAGGTGCATTGATACCTCATCCCAGTGAAGTTGTTTTTTGTGCTGTGCCGTCCTGATGTTCCTCACAGCATCACCACAAAGTGTAACTGAAGGAGCACGTTACGTCCATCGGAGCTGCCCACACTAAAGTATTTATGGTGCTGAAAGACGTCTGTCCATCCACCGTGTGCAACTCTCCAGTATGGACGTGGACTGGGATGTGGAATCTGCCAGCAAGTGGTCACATTTCCTGACACATACTTAACTGCCTTATTGTGACGATATGAAGGTTTTTTTTAAATTAAATTAAATTCAGAATGCAGCGGCGACAGTTCAGAGAAGCTACAAAATTGTGCAGCTCAGACGTTTACATGTGAATGTTGAACTCAGTTAAACATGAATAAAGACGTTATCTGAACGTGTGTTTGGTTTTATTCTGACATGAAACAGACGCGTGTACAGTCGGAGACCACTGTTTTTATTGGGTTGTAATACAACCAGTACATGAAGACACTTCAGCATTGATTTTGGGTCACATGACCTGGAAGCTATTGAAAAAAAACATGCTGAGTTTTCATGTAAAATATTAATAACAAATGTAAGAGCCACCAAAATCTGATGAAAAGAAGTGAGTCCTACTAATCAGCTGTAGTAATATAACTGATCTTGAGTCAGTGGGTCACATGAGATGGAAACTATTGAAAAAAATGCAGATTTTTCATGAAAAATATTAATAAAAAGCACCAAAATCTAATTAAAAGAGGTGTTTCTCATTCAACCAGTACATGATTCTGAGTCAATGGGTCACATGACCTGGAAGCTATTGAAAAAACGGAAATATTAATAAAACATTTAACTAATTGTACAATAAATATAGGCATTAATAAATTAGTTTACAAATAAATGTATTAATCTATTAAAAAATAGACTAAATTACAAAGTAATCTATTATTTGATATTTTAATAAATACAATCTACAAATGAAAATGAAATATTAATCCATCAAAAAATAGTTTCAGTGACACTTTGGTCCTGGAGTTGGTAAAACGATGCAAATTAGCAGATGCAACAAGCCGAATAATGAAAACTCTGCCGACAATATGCAGACAGCTCCTTATATACCGAGCTTGTTTTGGTCAAAAACTTAGTTATATCATATGATTCATATTAAGAGAGGGACAGAAGAACAAGAAAGGCACCTGTTCTGGGGTGTATATCATATCATACTGTCCTTCACCTCTGACCCAGGGCCTCCGTGCCTCTGCTGATCTAATTATGTCAGTATCCTCAAACGCCCTCCAGAGGGTCATCAACACTGCAAAGAAGGTCACTGGCTGCTCTCTCCCCTCCCGAGGTGAACTGTGCAGTGCAAGGTGCCTTAAAAAAGCTCAAAACATCATCAGGGACCCATCACACTGTCTGTCTGTCTGTCTGTGGAAGTTTTGTGTTTATTTGTGTAGGTTTTTTGTGTATTTGTGAAGGTTTTGTGTCATTGTGGAAGTTTTGTGTGTCATTGTGAAGGTTTTGTGTGTCATTGTGAAGGTTTTGTGTGTATTTGTAAAGGTTTTGTGTGTATTTGTAAAGGTTTTGTGTGTATTTGTAAAGGTTTTGTGTCTCTTTGTGGTGATTTTGTATGTATTAGGGGAGGTGTGGTGTGTACTTGTGTAGATTGTGTGTCATTGTGGAAGTTTTGTGTGTCATTGTGAAGGTTTTGTGTGTCATTGTGAAGGTTTTGTGTGTATTTGTGGACGTTTTTTGTGTATTTGTGAAGGTTTTGTGTCTCTTTGTGGTGATTTTGTATGTATTAGGGGAGGTGTGGTGTGTACTTGTGGAGGTTGTGGAGATTTTGTGTGTATTAGTGGGGGTTTTGTGTATTTCTGAAGGTTTTGTGTGCATTTATGAAGGTTTTGTGTGTCATTGTGGAAGTTTTGTGTGAATTTGTGAGTTTTTTGTGTATTCGTGAAGGTCTTGTGACAAAACCTTCACAAATACACAAAAAACTTTTGTGTGTATTTGTGGTGATTTTGTGTGTCATTGTAGAGGTCTGGAGTGTATTTGTAGAAGATTTGTGTGTATTTGTGGAGGTTTTGTGTTTTAAAGGTTTTGTGTCTGTTGGTGTCTGTTTTGTGAAAGTTGTGTCTTGAAGGAGGTTTTGTGTGTCTTTTTGTGTCTGTTTTCTGAAGGTTTTGTGTCTGTGTGTTTTGTGGAGGTTTTGTATTTTAAAGGAGATTTTGTGTTTAGAGTTTATTCATTGTTGAGGTGAGATTTCTCCACATTGCTTCAGTGAAATGTAACCACATTTGAACCTGTGATAGAGTGAGACATCATTAATTAATTAATTACACATTAGTGAACAAAATATGTGTATAGGGTTATTTATTTATGTATTTATGTATTTTAGTCGTCTTGCCGCTGGAGGGCAGCAGTCACGTGTCACAGCTACCGGAGCTGCATTCAAAGAAGAAGGAGTAGAAGAACCCGGCTTTTATTTTGACAAGCGCCACCGGATGCTGTGATTCTTCTTCGCCTGTTGTCGCTGTCACATCGGCGCAGAGCGGAGCGGCGAGTCGAGCTGAGTTCAGCCGATGAGACGATGAGCGCATGAAAACCTGTCAGCACCTCGAAGAAACATCCACCTCAACCATGTCCGCTGCTGTTTCCACCGTCCTCCTCCTCTTGTGCCTCCTCTCCGGCGCCGGTGAGTCCGTCCTGCTAGCTGAGTTAGCATGCTAACGTTTGTGTAGCAGTTCTGTCCTTTTGACTGTGTTCGTGCTAGCAAAGCTGCTACACACCCGCCGTTTACTGTTTTTGCCACCAGTGTACTGTAGATTTACGTTTTTATAAGAAAGCCTCGTCTTATGTGAGTTTTTGTCGTATTAGCCTGTTATCTGTCTGGCGAAATGAAGCGTCAGACGCGTTTATGACTGCTAGCTTACTGTTAGCCGCGCAGCCAAACACAGTGTGACTGCATCATGTTGGTTCGCTGCAGGGGAGTGACTGCAAAAAGCCCCCTGCGTGTTTGGACTCTCAGTTTCCTCTCTTAGGAGAGAGGAAAGCAACAGTCTGTCTAGTTTATTCAGGAAAAACAGCAATATAAACTGTAAAAAATACTCCTGCAAGAAAAAAGATCCTGCATCAAGTGAAAGTATTTATTATTGTTGTGCAAGAAAATGTGTTTACACATCTGATGATTTTTGGATTATTATTATTATTACTGCTGCATTAATGTGTATGATGCATTTTACTGCTGTAGATGTTGAGCACATTATGTACTGTGGGCTGGTTTAGTCCACAGCAAAGCATCATATCCTGTAAGATAGTCAAATGTGTGGATTGTGGCTTTCCTGTGAGAATCAGGTGTCTGTAAAAAGTCAGAAAAACAATTTGTTTTTGTAGATTTGTAGATGCACTTTCCAGCAGATCCAAGAAGGTTTTTAAAGAGTTTATTTTGCTTACGGAGGAGCATTTGATCAATGCGTACAACATCAATACATCTAGAAATAGAAGAAAGGGTATAAAGCTGTCAGACAAGTGTAGCTGAGTAGAAAGTCCAATATTAAGGTGTAAAAGTATAAATTCAGTACGCAAATTCAGTCTTGCGTAAATAAACTTCATTATATTTAACAGCTGAAGGAAGCACACCGTGTTTTGTTTTCATTGTTGTTTTCTCAAAGGCACTGAACAAGTTGCTGCTGGCAACGAGCTTGACGTGCGCTCAGCTCTGTCCGATGTCCTCAGAGAAGCAGAAAGTACCTGATCTCCCAGCCTGCTCTCTGTCGAATACGCTGGCTCACGTTTAAACTGAAACTAAAGTTGAAAATGGAATAATTAAGGCAATACAAGGGGTGAAGGCATTTTTATTTTCTCAAACAGTGCAGTTTAAAATAATATAAATAGGAAGGAGGTTTAAAGTAATCAGTGGTTTTCGAGAAAGTACCCAGAAATGACAGTAATCCTGATTTATCTTAAATGTGAAGATTTCCTGCTTTTCTTTGTCACCTGTGACAGTAAATGACGAGTCTTTGTCCTCGCTCGGGGCGCTGAGAAATGGTGATGAGCATCGTCGACATCGACATCGCAGTGTGAGCATGTGCAATGTCAAGTCAGACCAATTTAACACGAACACAACCTGCTACATCCCTTTTGCTGCTTGGTACAAAAGCAAAGTCTACAGGACGCGTCCGCCTGATATTACACAGTGAAGTCTGATATAAGGGTTCTTAGTTTGTTGATTGTCCCCCCCCCCATCATTACATATCTGTCAAAATAATCACAGTATGATATTTCTTCTACCGTATCGTGCTGGCCTCATTGGCAGATTGATTAATAATGAAAACGTTTATTTGCAGCCCTCAACAACTGTCTCCTGGCATGTGTCTGTCCATCCATCTGTCAGTTTGTCTCACGCTAAACAACCGTTTGTCAAAAATGTTTTGTGAGTTCATGCAAATTGGCTCCTGAAACATGCAGAATAAAGTGTGATACAACGGAGGCGATGCATGTGTTTATTTGCATCTTGAATGTGGAAACAAAATTTGACTATTTGCCATCAGGTGTTTTTATTGATGCCAGCTGTCGGTGCATCTGATTAACAGTCATGTGAATATGTCTGGATACAGGCTGACGCGTGCAACTAACACTTATTTGAATTTTTCGATTATTCTGTTGATTATCTTCTTGATTAAACCGATTTAGTTGTTTGGTCTGTAAAATGTCTTCTTAAAATGTTGTTTTTTGTCTACAACCCAAGTATATTCAGTTTACTGTCGCAGAAGAGGAAAGAAACCAGAAAATAATCACATTTAAAGAAGAAAAAAAGCTGAATTTTGACATTTTCTTCTTAAAAAATTCCTCGAGCAATTGCTGCACTGGAACCAGTGTGCAAACAGACGTCGAGGTGTAAACGAGGTGAAAATGTCAGTATAAAAACACGATCCCTTCTCTTATAACACACCAAGCTACATCTTGGCAGATCGTCCAGCTGCTCTTGTATCTGACGGGTCTCTTCTTCCATGAAAGCCTTCTTCTGTTGAATATCTGCTTCCACCAGCCGTGTGGTCAGCTAATATTAGCGTCAGCTTTAGCCTTGGAGTTTGGAGTTTGTTCCTCATTTCTACAGATCAACACATGACTGACACGGGGGCCATTATTTTTTCTGTGGAAATGACTGTGAAGTTTGTTTGCTCACATCCTTTCCCAGTTAAGGCAAATACGTAAGGCTGTTCAGTCCACCGTAGGGTAAAAGTCAGTAAACTAAGAGGCGAGTTTGATTTGGTAAGAGCTCTCCTGGCTGACTTATTTCTTTAGTTTGGAAACAAAATGTTTTGGATCTTGTTCCACTTCCTCTCTTCAGTACACTGTAATACAGTCGTGACTAACTCGAGACTGTCTTCTCCTTTTTTTTCCTTTTTTTTTTTTTTTAAGTATGGGGATATCTTCGTCCTGACCTTGGAGTTAAGAATCAGTAGGAGTGATATGATCTGTGTTTGTGTGTTTTGAAGAGGGAGCTGTTGGGAGTTGGCTCTTACTTCTTATCTTTTCCGGAGCTGATGCCAAAATGGACAATTTTGAAGAGGCTGCGTTAGGCCTGCACAGTATGAGGAAAATCTGCGATGTGCGATAACACTGTTCAATATTGCGATGACGATATAACTTGCGATAAATAAACAAATATTGAAGTTTGCATATTATTAACTATACAGTTAATAATAGTGTTTCCGCATTAATAGGTACACTGCTAACATAGACCCCAAACATTGAATAGCCAATGTCCACTGAATAAAGAATGAAATAAATTATTTCGAACATGCTTTTATTGAACAAACTGCACATGAATACCCAACCAATTAAGCAGAACATTAATTTAAATAAGACATTATAACTATATGAAATTAAAGTTTAATTTCCCCTGCTCCCTTTAAACCATTTTCTTGTAAACTCAACCAAAACATCTCTGACCATGCAGAGTTGAAATAAATAAAAAAATCCAGGTGGAAACAACTTAAATAATTAAATAAATATAAATTAAACATGGCACTTTAAATTAACTGTAATGTCTCTCATCACAATCATCAAGGCCCTTGACTCTGCCTAACAAGGTGCAGAGATCTGTAGTATGAGGGACAAACTGAAATAGAGTAGGGCCAGCCCACTAAATCAAGAGAAAATAAAATCAGGAAAAAATATCTACCCGTTAGGGCAAGTTACAACCTTAGTTATTCCCTTAACGCAAGTTCTTGGCCAAGAAAACCAGCATGTTAACTTTGTTAGGTTGTTACCACATTCCCAGATGTGCCGATGTGCTCACACAGTACCTGTCATTGTAACACGTTGTAACAGTCAGTTATTTAATGTAGCGGCACCAGGTGGCGCCTCCTTTTGTTTAGTGGGTAATGTAACCTGTACGATGAAGAAGAGCAGGTGTACTTCCGCTCCTCATGAGAAAGGATACCGCTAACAGAGCGAAGACTTCCCTTTTTATTTTGTCTTTATTTTGTGAAGTGTTGGTAGAAGAACCTCGGCCTGTGTTCATTTGCATGTATGCCTGTAACATTAGTGCCGTAGAGACCTGGCATGGTGCGGTCAGTGTTATGAATAAAAACCCCCACATGTTGCCTGCCGTCTCTTGAGTAACCGGAGCAACCGCACTAAAGTGGACCATCACCTTCCCCTTCACCAGCCCACGTTACAACGTCGTCTCTCCTGAATCCAAAATAAGTTCATATAGCAGAAGTGCTGTTTCTTTTCACCACAAGGCCTTCGTCGACCATTGTCATCACTTTTTTCTCCTCCCTCACCCATCATAACCTGGCAATCACCACCAAACTGATGCCGATTAATTTTGTCAGGGTAGCTAACGGCTAGCTGGGGCTTCATCTGATTGGCCCTTGTAAACAGGGCTCCGTCTGATAGGCTAAATGTTGGCATGCTCACGGTGCATGTAAACAAAATGATTTTTCTTATTCATCGCGTGTCAGGCAGTCTTTTGCATATCATATCGCGATGACGATGAAAATTCGATTTATCGTGCAGCCCTAGGCTGCGTGCAGAAAGAAGAATATTCTGCTTTTATGGTTCTTCAATGATGTTTGAAACTAAATGTTTTCAGGTGCTTTTTGTGTTTGTAGGTTTTAAGGACTTACTTGTCCTATCCGTTAAAATGCCACTGGTACATTTCCTGATTTCCTTAAGTTGTCTTAACGAGGCTCAGTTTAATACATTGTTCTGATCCAGATATGAGGATCCAGATTTTTTTGTAACACAGGCTTCTACTGCTTCTGCTACCAGTTAACCTGTAGTGACTTCAGCCGGCCCGGTCTCTCTGCCCCCTCACCAAACATGGACACGTGTTGCCACCACTGCCAGGACTGATCAGCTTGTATTTGCTTTCCAAAATAAAAGCCTGCAGATGCTATAACAGCTTTTGTAAAAAAAATAAAAAATCAAGATATTCGATAATCTAATATCGGCCCAAGCTATTGGTTGGTCCGCCGGTTTGTTGGTTGGTTGGTTGCTTAGTTTGTCAGCTGGATTACACAAAAGTTACTGAACGGGTTTCTGTGAAACTTGGATGGAGGATGTGTCTCATCTCTGAAAAGACCCCATTAACTTTTGGTGTGAATCCAGATAAAAGGATGGATCCTGCACTTTTTTCTCACTTTCTTTAACATTGTGTGTTTTTTTTAATTGTTTTTTGACATTTTCAATAAGTTCTCAGGGAAAAATACAAGGATGTTGATGATATCTATGAGTGAGTACACTTCAATGTGTCTGGAGGGGAGAGTTGGGCCTTTGGCGGAGGTACGAGCTCTACACTGAGTGCCTTTGTAGCTAGCGAGAGTAAAGTCAGTTTATATTGAGTCTTTCAGAGTTAGTCGGCCATGAAAGTGTTTCGGTCGCGTGCAGGAATTTCTGAAGGCTTGTGTAAGTTGTGGTGTTGTGACGGAGGAAATCATTCATGACGAGTGGAAACAAGTCCCAAGCATCTCGATGTTTTAAACCTGGAAACAAACCTTAGACTGAATCATCTGTCAGGCAGCCAAGAATTATGGCTGTCAAATGTATTTTATGTTCCACTTTCATGAGAGGATGAGGCCTTTTCTTCTCTCTGGATCAGTAATATCTTTGGGAAAACTTCCCCTTTTACCCCTTTTTCAACACAAGTTGTTGAAGATCTTTCACATTTGAGATGTGAAAGATCTTCAAAGACTTGTGTTGGAAAAGAGTCGGTCGTCTTCTTATCAGGGTCTAGTTTATGTGTGATTGTCACGCTGGACTCAAAAGATCTTTACCCGATGAAATAAATGTCATGAAATTGAGCTGTTAAAAGTCAAATGCAGCTCCTGATTTGTCCTGATGTGAGTCACTGTTTCACTTTCAGTTTGACTGACTTTATGTTTCTCTGTGTGACTCGTTAATGCCGTTTCTTTCAGCATGGTGTGCCACACCTTCGTACCCTGAGGTTCAGTGCTGTGGTATCGGGGAGGAGTTTCTAAGAACAATCTGTTGCCCACAGTCGAGGGCAGGTTAGCGAATTCGGGTTCTTAGTAAGCTTCCATCTTCAGTACTAACCAGAACTCACTGTGAATTTTGCCCCTGTTTTGTAGTAATTATTAGTCACAATCATTACAGGAAAACGATGTGTATTTTGGTGACGTGTCTGTGTGTACATATGAATTATAATCCTGTTTTTCAAGATTTGAAAAGGTTAAAAATAAACTGTAGGTGGTGGAAGTGTTTTTCACTTTGTCATTATTACTGTAACTGTCTTGATAAAATGGATGACATTATGGGATTGTAAAAAAAAAAAAATCTAGTGTGACAAAACTCAGTTTGAAGTCTGCAACTTTGACCTTTAACTGTGTGCATTTATTTTAAATGAACATACTCGCTTAAAATGTGAAAGTTATTTTTTTAATCATAATCCCAAATAACAGGGATTATTTTTTTATCGTGTACCAGCGACTGAAAATGTCCGATTAAACACATAAAAGCTTACCTTTCACCATTGTTTGTGAGTACTTCAGGATCTCCCCGATTGTGTAACTTCCTGTCTTTACAACTAAATGAATGCCTTTTACAAGCTGCTCCAGAATGATTGTTATCCCAGATAACACTGGCTGATTGTGACCTTTGAGACAAAATGACTTGAAGCATGACAGTCGGCTGATGTCATGAAATACGTTGGACGTGCTTCCAGTAGGAAACTGTTTGAACCGCTGATTATGTTTGATGTAAATTCAGAGTTGGTCACATTACGAGGTAAAATAACAGTTAAACACCAAGATACGTGAACGATAAACTAAATAAGACAAAAATAATGACGACATATAAATTGCAGAGCTTCTGTCAACATCATGCTTGGTGTGTGTGTTGGTTGGTTGGTTTGTATGCTGATTTGCTGGTTTGCTGGTTTGGTGGTTGGTTGGTTTGTATGCTGATTTGCTGGTTTGGTGGTTGGTTGGTTGGTTGGTTGGTCTGACCACTTTTTATGTTTGATGTAAAACCAGAGTAGGTCACATTAGGAGGTAAACGAACAGATAAACACCAAGATACTTGAACTAAAAACTAAATAAGACAAAGTAATAACAACAATACCAATATTTAGTATTTTTTTTAAATGTATTTCATAAGCAAGCATTTGTAATTAATTAATTGTAAGTAGTCTTTTTACTTCATAAAGGGGTTTGGACATTAGAATTGAAAGTAGCATCGTTGGGTCGTGTTGCTGTTAACCATCGCAGTCGGTCAAATTGCACTTTGAGTGTCGCTGGGGCTCAAGTTTCGATGTGTAAAGGGTGGTTGAAGCTGAGCTCTTGTAGTAGAAATGATCAAGTTTTATAAACTGAACCATGTGGACATGAAGCTCCATAAATCTGACAGGGAGAAGGCGTCTGCATATTTCTTTAGTGTGTACACACAGTTTGAGTCATGTGTCAACAGTCTATCCGTCTGTCCTCAAAGGCCTCAAACATTCAGACTGGGCTGTGATGTTATTGAGTCATAAAGCCTGAGAAGGAAAACCATCAGCATTTGATGTAACGTGGAGTGTAAATTTCTCTGTGGTTGTGAAATTTTTGTGAAATGGACGGATAATAAAGAGTTGCACAAGTAAAGCAATGAGAGGAACTGAGTCAGGGAGGAAAGTATTCAGAGTCCACAGGAGACCGAACGAGCCGAGACACACACACACACACACGCACAACCACGCACAACCACGCACAAACCCACACAGGAAGCGCCGATCCGAGCCAGCGTCCTCCCCAAAACTGCCAGAGTTTTCCCCTCAAATGTTTCCTGTGTTTGTTCACTGGGTGTTTTTTTTCAGTCATGCGGGAGATCGAAACGTCTTTCATCTCTTTTCGCGAGGTTTCCCCCTTTTTTGAATCTACAGGTGTTACTGAATTAATTTGTGTCTGTTCGCAGGTGTGTTTGTGTCTAAAGAGACTAAATTAGTTCACAGATTTTTTTTTCCTCTGTGATTCGTTCCTCTTTCTCGAGGCCACATCGTTGCTGCAGACGTAACTTGACTCTCGGCGTGGTCGTTCTCGGCTGGTGAAATATTACACAAGACGGGATGAACACACTTTCCTCTCTGTCTGTTCTCCTTTTGGTTTTCTTACCGACCTAATTAATCTGAATGAGATTGATCATTTATTCTTTCTGTGTTTTGTCTTTAGGGTTTTGAGTTCGCTCACTAGATTGTGAGCATCAAAGGATCGAATCACACGCAAACATTTTTAATTAATGTTTCCAAACGGTTCTCTAAAAGACAAACGAGCAAAAATCCAGAAACGTGAAGATGCTCGTGAATATTTCATTCACTTTTGTTTTCAAAGAAGCTTTTCAAACATAAGTTACATTTTTTAGATATAGAGAAGTTTTTAAACTGCGTAAGACCTCTTGTACAAAATAAGTTAACTTTTTTATATATATACAGTGGTTTATAACACACTATAAATTAGTTTAAATGTTTTTATTACATAACTTCTCCCATGGGCAGTCATCAGTGGAGGCTGCTGCATAAACAAATAATAATATAATAAAACAGTTGTAATAATATAAAACATATTTTCATATGACATAAAAACTGTACATTGATATAATTAACATTAACGCTTTATAAATGCTCTTTTATCTGCTGACAGCTTCATTACAGTGTAATAAACCATAAATTAGATGCTTGTAAATGTTAAACGAGGAGATATTTGGCGTTTGTTTCGTGCCACCAGGTTTTTATTGTTCGTCTCTTCCAGTGTTTTCTCATTTGTCTCTTCTCGTTATGAAGTTTCACACGGACATAAATGCCGTCTCTGCATTAGTGTTGTTTTTCAAAACGCATCATTTCTATAAACGGACGCAGTTTCAGTACTCGTTTTCTGCAGTATTAATACATCATGTTTACTGCAGTCGTTCTGCTGTTCTCTGCTACAAGCCAACAAAAGAGAAGTTGTACGTTTTTCGATGTATCAACGTTACACATTTCAGTATTGTGAGAACACTGGTTTGCATGTTGTCGTCCTACTTTTAAAATACAAACTTGTTAGAGGATGTCTGGTGATGTGTTACTTTGTCCTGCGTGTTGTGTGCCTGAAATATCTTGTTCCTCTGAGCCAGAGGGCTCCATTGTGTCATGTTTGTTTTGGATCCCACAGGCACCAGAAAAACCTCACTAGAGCAGCAAAGTTAGATTAATTGTCCCCCAAAACGCACTATTTCCTCATATTTGAGTCACATTTGCTGAAACCTTCAGTTTTTGAGAATTGTCGAGCCTTTTGTGAAAAGGAAACTGTGTATTTGAGAGTTTTCAGGTATATTTGTCGTCAGAAAGAGTCGGCGTTAGTGTCGGGGTCAACATGTTGTTGGTTTTGATCTTTTTGTGTGAAATGGATAAAAATCAGTATCCTTAAAGGAGCAGTCTGTAGTTTTGTTGAAGAAATGTTAATGTGAAGAGAAAGATCTTCACTGGCTGATCATCTTTTTTATGTCTCAACAAACTAAAGGAATAAACTCTTTGTTGCTTCTTTTCTTTCCTCCGTAAATAGACTTTTTAATAGTTACTTCATGATAAACTTATATTATTTGGTATTAAACAGCTGTCGTTTAGTCAAAGCCGAATACTAACTAACAGAACTTCTCAAATGTCAGAATATTTAGCTTTTCTGAGTCATACAGGATCATACGTTGAGTTAATTTGGGTTTAATAAATATCAACTGATTAGTCAATAAGGAAAGTCGTTGCTAATAGAAGCTTAACATCAATGTTGTTGATGACGACACTATTATATAATATACTGAGTGATGAAATGCTGTTGTAGCGTGTGTGGTCATGTGGTTTTCCTCTGGGTTTGTTTCAGTTGGATCAGAGGTGGCTGCACCACAGAACGTGGACATGGTGACCATAAACACCAACTACGCCCTGACCTGGGACTGGGACCAGAGCGGAGCAGCGAGTCACAACGTCACCTTCACCACACAATACGTTGCGTGAGTCTCACTCACACATACAAACATCACACATGAGGGAAAACGGCAAGTTTAATGACACGAGTTTGTATCTGCGAAGCTCTAGTTAAACATTTGCTCCTCTAACTTCATTCTGGATAAACATTGAGGTTATTGATGAGTTGCCTGGTTTATTTCCATTCTGGAGTATTTTGCAACATTAGTGACGTGGCTCAGAGGAGGTCAGATGTTTCCCTCTGGAGCAATAGATGCTTTTCACAGCAGACATTTTGACCTGGCACGGCAGGAAAAGAGTGAAATTTATAACAATATCGATGGCTGCATTCCATTTAGATGAGCTGTTTCCAGGGCTCTGGTGTTGTGCATGCTCACTCACTGACCCGGCTTACTGGCTTGTCCTGGTCCAAAGCCCCCCCCCCCCCGTACTAGCAATAAAACACTAATACTTGCCCGTAGCTCCAGGCTCCCAGTCCAGACCGAGGACATTACATTAAAACCTGGACACAGCGTCGGAGGAGGAGCCCGGTTCAGTCCTGTGAACGCTGCTCAGTGGCACATGAAGCCAAAAAAGCTCGACTTCCCGTGCATCTCTACTGACGACGCTTTGTCCAGTTTACATTTACTTCACCATGACTGCTAAAGATCTCACCTTTTATCTTTTTTACAATCAGATTTTCTCTATAAAGTTCATCGCAGCCTCACAGAAACAGATGTGCTGCTGTAAACTCGTCAGTCCAGTTCAGTCTGCTGAGAAACAAAACTCCTTTTGAGCTCTGGCGGCTCCAGTTAATGCACTGAGAGCTGCAGCCGTCCTCCAGAAGAACTATGATGCTGTTTGTTCCGAGTGAAAATGTAATTCAAGTCTTCACTGGAATCGAGGAAATAATAGTTGACCTGTAGCCCGCAGTTCCTCATACTTGGCAAGCTGAGCGTGACAAAATATGGTGCTGGGAAGCTGCAGTGTGGCCGACATTTCATTTTGATTGGAAGAGAAGATAACCAAACTTGTGACATCTTTCTCTTGTGCAACGTTTCAGACTGAAAAAGTTCCAGGAATTGTAAAATTCAGCTTTAAAGCATCTCAGGTTAACGGTTTAGATTGTATTTTTTTGATAAAGGTTAAATGTGTCACGACATACTGCTTTAAATAAAACATAGTGTTGCTACAAAGATGCGTCGGCCAACAGATCATGTTCTCCTGACGTAAGGGAAGATGCTTGTTTGGTCCAAACTCCATCAAAAATCACTGGTCAATCATTTTTATATATTTTTATTCAGTGAAGATAAAATAATAAAATTACCATTCCCATTAAAATCATGACTCATCATGTGAAATTGCAATATTTGTAAAAGTTATCACAATATGATTTTTAAAAAAAAAAAAAAAAAGATTGTTCAACTCAAATGAGATTTAATTCCAGATTTACAGAACCACCTTAGACTTCCGTCTAGTTTTTAGATTAATAGACGTTTTATTGTAAGTAAACCCATTAGCAGGAGTGTTTTTTTGGTCCGGTGCCACGCAGTGCATTGTGGTTGTTGTGGGCTTTCTACCTTTAGAGCAAATAGGAATATCACAGCCCTGTTTCCTCTGATCATGTAGCACCAATTTCAAATCATATTCATGTCACTGCATCATCTTTCCAGCGTTGAAATTCTTCTGTAAGCACCGGATAAACCAACAAACTCCCCTTGTGTGGCTCAAATGTTGACTGTAGATATAAACCTTAAATAAAAGCCTATGAAAAAAATTCATTATAGCATTACAAACACATTAATGTCATTGTTTAACCTTTACTGAGGTTTTTTTGTTGCTGTATTAAGATTATTACCTTCTTTACTTTGCTTTAATTAACAGTTAGCTGTGCTTTTTGCAGCTGCCTTATCTAAAGCGTTCCCATCAGTATTTTTCAGTTACCATTATCATTGATTTACATGTGCTGTCTTCCTCTTCCCTCCAGGAAGTACAAGCTGAGGTCTCCAAGGAAGAAAGCGACCTGGTCCGTGGCGTGCGAGGAGAAGCCCAACAGGTCATGTGACCTCACAGAGCTCGACCTGCACTACCTGGGCATCTTCGTGCTTCGTGTACGAGCCAACCTGAACGGGAATCACTCGGACTGGGTGCAGAAGGAATTCTGCCCTGATAAAGATGGTGAGCGAGAGAGAAAGAGGGGGATGAGATGAAGACGAGTGGAGATACTTAAAGGTTATAGGAAAAGATGTTTCATACACGAGCTGATGGCAGCGTGTGGTGCACCACAAACCATCAAGACAGACAGACAGGGTGATAGAAGAGAGCTGAACAACAGAGTGAACAACCACAAAGTGATGTAAACGGAGCTGTGAGAAAACAATGCCAGGAAAATGATAACCTTTGCGTATGTTTTGAGTAGTGCAGTTCTGAATTGTCAAAACCGCAGAGTTGAGTACAGTCACGATCAAGGAAAAGTAGAAGTAAACAATCAGGAGGTGTGGTGATTCTTAGATAAACAATCAGCTGGTCACGTCTCACGACAGATCTCTGAGATAACTGGTTTGCCATGTTTTCTCTCAGCGAAACACAGTAAATAAGAGTTGCCAATCAAATATTTGTTTCAGTTCTATGATGATGTTGTGAAACTACTTTATTACATTTTAAATTGATGAAACAACCCTGAATCTCTCTCTTGCTGGATCTAATGTCTTCCCTAATATCTCCCACCAGCTGCTGTGGGTCCTCCGAGCAGAGTGGCTCTTGCTCTTGCTGGAAGTGACCTGGACGTCTTCATCTCCGACCCTTTGACCAGCAACAACATCTCCATGAGGGATAAACTCGACAAGCTGTACTTCCACATCATCTACTGGGAAGGCACCACAGAATCAGAGGTAGGGAAGCCATGCCTGCTGTTTGTATGAGAAGCCTTTTGTTAAGTGATACCTCCTCTACAGATACTTCATTTAAACACAGCAGGACAGATTCTCACAGTTTACAGAAGAGAAGATACCCGACACTTTCTCCTCTTCACACTTCCCACTTTGTCTTCGGTCCTTAAAAACACCTGGTGAAGCCTGTGAGCGTGCAGCAGCAGAGCACCTGGTGTCTGTTTCTGTTGTGAGTGTTGTTGGTTTAGTGGTTTTGATCTGTGCCTTAAACTCCGAGCAGAGCAGTTTCCTGTCTGTGCTACAAGGCACCGAATCTCACGCAAGAAATCGGCCTGATTTCCTGCCAGCTGCTTTACCTTTTGAAGCATCATGCAGGAACTTTAAACTGGTTTGATGAGGAAGCTGCAGGTTACAGAGCTGACGCACAGCTGACGAGTGTGCAGGTGATTTGGATGAAGGCCACAACACACAAAAGATTAAAAACAAAAACGGTAATCATAATAAAGGCTTGGAAAATGAGTCACGCGCTGCAGAGAGATTAGTACTTAAAATATTACAGAAGAAAAAATGTATTATCTCAGTGAAGGGTAATCCAATCCTGCCCATTTCCTCATTCTTGTTTTTGAGTAGGCAAGGTGTGTTTATTTATAGAGCACCATGCAAACACAAGGAAATCCTTTACAGAGACGTAGCAATGCATTCAAAACTAGGGTGGCACTCAGTTGAGTGTATACCTCTGCCAACAGTCGCCTTTAATTCAATCAAGCCTAATCCAATATATGATTAAAATAATATTTAAATCCACTAGTTCCAGATTTTTATTTGGGACTGTTTAAAACTGTTCTCCATCCATTTTTAAATCAAGAGCCGTCCATTATTCCCTGAGGAAGGAACAAAGATGTTTTAAAACAGCCTCTTGTGTGTTAAAGAAGGTGAGAGAAAAAAACCTGCATCCGTCTCTTTATCTGGATCAGCACCAAAAGTTAAAGTGCTGGGCTGCGACACCTCCTCCATCCAAGTTAGGTGGAAATACGTTCGGTAGTTTTTGTGTGATCCTGCTGACAAACAAACCAGACAACTAAAAAAACAACCAGCCAACCAACCAATTAATAAACCAGGGAGCCAATTTGCCCTCAAGCGCAGCGTGAGTGATCAAAAATAAAAGGGATTTAGATTCATAAACACTCAATAATCATTTTATTTCACATATATTTAGCACATATGAAACAGGAAATCTTCACATCTTAACATTGCTCTGTGGAAAAGTTTTAAGCAAATCTGAGAGCCACACCTGTTTGCTTGAAGGTCTTTGCAGGCTGTCGTTTCACATACGGATATTTGAATGAGGGACCTGTTTACATGCTCTCAGTGCGTCTTACCTCGTCTGCAGAGCCAACATTTGACATTTGATACGACCTGATCTGTTGTTAATGTGCTTCAAACAAACCAAGCAGTCACCACATCAGACAACCATCAGTCATCGTATCGAGGGAGTGCCGATAATCTCAAACAGTGTCTGTCCAAACATTTATGATGCCAATGCACCAAAGTGATAAAGTGACTCTAATGGACATCTGAGTGGATAAGAACAAAACCCAGCTGAGTATTAAACAGACATCCATCACACATCCAACTTTTTAAATCTCTTCTGTGTCCTCAGGCTTCAGATTCAGAAGCCCAGATGTTGAGCAGCAGCGCCAACCTGGTGACGCTGCCCCACCTGAAGCCCTGGACTCTGTACTGTGTGAGCGTCCAGTCTCGCTCCGACTTCTACAACAAGAGCAGCAGCTTCACCTCCCCGCAGTGCATGGAGACCGAAGGTAACGCAGTTCACACGCCTGAAGTGGTCATAACACGTCGGCCAGAGTCCGTACAGAGTTGTAAAGTGTTAACTAGGATCCTATTGTGTTGATATGATCTTTTTTTCAAACGTCTGCTGTTGAGGTGAGGGTTTTATTTTGAAAATATCTGCAACCTTCACCAAATCAAAAGTCCTGAGGCTGAGATCAGAATATATGAAATATGTGACATTCAAGATGATCAAAGATTGGGAGAGCAGAGTCATAATGTCTTTACCAGAGACGTGACACACAGGTGGCGGTTGAAGCCGTCAACTTTCCACGTGGCAGCACCACCAGCAAACGTTTGGTGGGCTCCGTCTCTTTCCTCCAGTCAGTAGACAGAGGGAGGCGTGTGGGCGAGCAGCAGGCAGACACGTGCAGAGGCAGACATCACACAGAAGTGTGTAAAATGGAAGGAAAAAAGGCTTGAAGCTGAAAAACAATACATTTCTTTAGTATCGTCTCCGCTTCACTCCCACAACCAAATATTTCACAAGAACATTCAGATTAATTAATCTGGACTACTTTCTGCTGTGACCAGGTCGAGCACGTAGGCCAGAAAAGTTTTGTTGTGAACTTCTGAAGAAATATATTTGTTATCATTTAATGGAAAAGGAGGTTTCCTATTTTTAGGAACTTAAAATGACACTAAAGAAATAAAACGTAGCTGCTTCTCTGTGCACACATTTCTTTTGTGTTTGATCAGGAGTGCAAACAACTTTGGTATCTCGACTCTAACTGAGGCCCTGACGCACCAGGCTGGCAGTCAGCTAACGGTCAGTGTCAGGGTCGTTGGTGGCTTTTTGGCCAATTTAGGACCGGCTGTGTGCTCAGTAGCGCTGAGATGAAGATGAAGAGTGGTGTATAAAAATGGCTGCTTATTCATAACAATCAGTCTCGAGTCTTCCTCCGCCGCAACTTGTAAAATGGAGAGTAAGTTCCTCTCAAGTGCAGCTTTTTGGCCGAGACACAGGCGACGTAATCTCCAGATTATCTACACTGTGTATGGATATTATTATTATTATTATTATTATTATTATTATTATTATTATTATCCCCTGAAAATCAACTAAAGCGCTAAAAGGTGGCAGTGTGAGAAGTGTTTGTGTACCTGTGTGAGTGCATAAAGAAGATGAATACAACTTGCAGCTCTGCTCAGATATGATCTAATCTAATCTAATCTGTCTGTCTGTCTGTGTGTGTGTGTGTGTGTGTGTGTGTGTGTGTGTGTGTGTGTGTGTGTGTGTGTGTGTGTGTGTGTGTGTGTGTGTGTGTGTGTGTGTGTGTGTGTGTGTGTGTTCACACACTAACAGGTGCTACACCGTGGTGGCAGATCCTCCTGTACTTCCTGGGCTCTCTGCTGTTCTGCTTCACCTTAGTGCTGCTGGCTATCTTCGGCTTCTACAGGACCTACAAGACCATCAAGACCACGTTCTGCCCCTCCAACCAGCTGCCCTCACACTTCAAGACGGTACGAAGCCGCCGCATCTTCAGATTTACAGTTGTTACCTTTGATTGTTTGCAGACGAATGACTCGGTCTCTCTCCTCTTCCTCCAGTATCTCTGTGACTCTCCGGGCTCTGACATTCCTCGCCTCCTCACCCCGGACTCAGAATCAGAGCTCTTGTGCGATAAGGTGATTCATCTGTCCAGAACCGGTCCTGGAGATCCACAACCCTCCCCCTGAGGCCCTGCCGTCACCCACATCAGGCCTGGAGCCGGACAACAGGTAGATTTATGTTCTTCAGAGCATTTAATACGATCTTGCTGTTATGCTATCAGCTCAAATGACTAAACGTACCCTCTCCTTCATGTCTCTAGTGGCAGACACATCCGTCAGGACAGCAGCGGCAGTGGAGACTCTGGCGTTTACTCCACAGGCGGCAGCTCCGGCCTGCGGCAGCCCAGGAGCGCTCAGTCCTCCTCCGGGCTGGTCGAGACCTCCTGGCAGGGCCCGTTCGACTCGGAGCAGGTGAAGATGAAGGACATGGCTCCAGGGCTGAAGAGTCAACCTCTGATCACAGACGAGGGCATCGTAGACATGTGTGTCTGAAGGCTCGCACGCCAAAAGACGTTCGTTGGTAGGAGCGTGAAGGGAGGATGATGTTGAGGAAGGTGTGGAAAATGTGCGGCGTGCCTTTTCTCCAGCTGTCACTGTGAAACGAGGAGAGGACGCGCATCCTCATCTGACCTTAATTTGCTGCCAACCAGGAAGCACTGTCTAATTATGTTGTACGGTCCCGTCATCTCGTCTCCGATCAGCCACTGTCTGAAGCCTGCAGTCGTCACTCTAATCTGCCTGACTGTGGCCGAGAGGATTCAACTGTTGAAGTCTATTGATAACGTTTTACTGTCATGTTGCTTTATTGAGTTAACATAAGTAGCTTAAAGGTGCTAATTAGGTAACATTCATTTAATATTAGCAGACTAAGTCAAATAAAATGACCTCAGAGTGATTGACTCCAACAGTGGATGTGGTGTGAAGGTACCAGAGCCCTTGAGTAGAGCGAGTTGCGTCATCTCCGTTTACTCCACTGGACCTTTTTTATTGCAGTAATGGTCGTTGAGCCTCTCGTGGAAGTTGGATGCAAATACTAGCAGCTCAGTACTGTCGATCAATCAGTTGATAAATCATGTCAAAACTACGAACCGTCAGACATCGTACTTCTCTCGCTCTGTATTTAAATTGGCCGCTTACAACTTCCTGGAAGTATCTCAAGTGTCTGTGAATCACGTGATGATCTGCAATTTGAATATCCGTTGTCGAGACTCGCTCTACTCATCGGCTCTGGAACGGTCCAGCTGCAGCCTTAAAAAGACGCCAAACCTCACCCACCTGCACACGACGCTACGGCAGCTGAGGAAGACAATCGATCACAGCAGATCTAAAATAAATTAAAATGTTTTTAAAGTTTGCGATCTTAGCCACTGCAAGAAGAAATAAGATTACAGAATCTGTGCGCGTTTGAAGCAACAATATATGACTTCCACAGCAAATAATTAGGTCAATGATTTAATGCAAAGAAAACATTTTATGAAATGAAATGATTTGAAATAATACATTTAGGAATTTCCCAGTATTTTGAACCTGGGCAGATCTCCTCAGCTGGCAGCCATAACACGGCTGCAGTGGCTGCAGTAAAATCCTTTGGAGTTACTTGAACTGTCATAAGTGCTTGTTTCTGTTACTGACGTACTAAGGTTTTTGTTTTTTTAAGTGTCTGAAAACGTTCCAGAAATGATTCCTACAGAGAGACACCTTTTAGTTATAATAAGATCCGTCTTGTGACCGGAAACACACGTCGCGTTCAAGGTCTCGCTCTGAAGTCTCAAAGATGTGAGTTTTTTATTTGCCTCATGTAAGAATAACGTCTTGTTGGCGGTTCCTCTCCCCAACTTTGACTCGTGTTTCCATCGTCGTCTTCCTGCAACGACTCTCCTCTCACAAGACTTCAGAGCGAGGTGTCTCCTCGAGCAACACTTGTGTTTCTGGTTACAAAAAGGATCTTAATATTTAATAGACAGGTCGCTCTGTAGGAATCGTATCTGTAATGTTGTCAGACACGTAGAATAACAACCTCAGCCTGTCAGTAACGAGAACAAACACTTTCAGTGGACGCAACTTTGACAGTCACAGTTGCCCCGTCGCTGCCATTGCATCCGTGTCACAGCTGTCCGTCGAGGTGACCTATTGGACCGACTCCCTTGGACTCTCCTCAAAGGCCCTGATGAGTGGAGTCTGGTCCGTTTTGCAACCACAAAACATGTAGATTAAAAGGAAAAAAGGGAGCTCATGATCTCAGTTAATCATGTCCAGCTGTCTAAAACTAACACAGTCTGATCCAACAGTCCTGCAGTCAATCCTCCTCCATGAAGGTTTTATTAAGGAGGACGCAGGAGAAGTCAGCAGCACCCAGGCAGTGCTGGTCACTGCCAGTTAAAGACGTAATATGTAGGAATTCTGCGTAAATGTCTTAAAACCACTAGAACGTTAAAAAGTTAAAAAATAATCTCTGAGCTCTCCTCCTGTTGGTAAACGTCTTTTGTTACCTACTAACGCAGTGATTTTTAAAATAGTTGTGCTGTTTAACATTTTGCTGAAACGTCTCTGAAGGACTTTAAACTTTTAACAGGGTAGTTTGACCTTAACAGGAACAATCCATCCCAAACGTGTGCAGACGCCTCCACGTCGGATCAGGTGTTTCCATCCAGCTTCATACTTGAATAGTTCGGAGTCTGAAACTTAAACGAAGGAAGTAAGAAGGAATTTATTTCTGTTGTTTTGGTTCTGGTCTTCATCGAATCAGCAGAGAACTTGATTTAATCAAACTCTTTAGTCACTATTATTAAAGCAAAGTTTTTTGTGCGTCTCTGAGGGAAGCTCGATTAATTTTAACACGAGCATGAGAAAACATTTTCGTTCTATTTATGATTCTTATAGAATCTTGGTGCCATATTGGTTATATTTGTTTTCTATCAAAGATATTTTCCTTGTTTTTGTTTTTCATTTTGATTTCCAACTTACGGAGGACGACTGGAGCCACTATAAAACATTTCAGTTCTGACTTTTTGTTTACAAGACTTTTTTCTCAGAATTCCAACTTTCCGAGAATTCAGAATTATGAGGAAAAAAGTCTGAATTCTGAGAAAAAGATTCGTGAAACGAGAATTGTGAACAAAGTTTCAGAGCTAATTTCTTATCCAGTGGCTCTAAACGTCTTCAGTGCCAGCTGTGTTCATCTTTCATGTTTGTTTTTTATGCTTTGGAGGGAGAAACTGGGTCGTCACAGCAGAACTTCCTGGAAGTTTGACCTCACATGTTCATCACAATCTTTCATCCTGTGACTTGACCTTCAACAGAGACCGAGAGGAAATGATATTTTGTGAATGGAAGCAGCGTGGAGACGGCTGCCTCGGCTCTGTGGACTCGTATAGTTAATGAAACAACTGTCGTCACTTCCATCTGCTTTATAACAACACATACAAAGCCTTTTCCTGAATCTGCCCGGCGACGATGTATGGAGGACGTTTTTTGAGGCAGAACGTGTAGAATATGATGGGAAAATGTCAGGAAGACAAATATGTGTTAATTTCCTGAAGTTTCATTCTTGTTGCAGAACTTCAGTCTGCGTTGCCTCAACATCTTTGCCCGTCAGCGTCTGTTGTAACGTCTGTTGAAACTGTATATAAACATATTGTGAAGCTGTGTACTGGTGAAGTGAGTGGAAGCAGTGGTGATGTCCGTGTACGTCTCATCAACTCTCACGTCTACTGCGCCCATCTTAATGGACAATCATCAAGATGAAATAAATCACTTCTTATACCAAACCCTGGTGTCACCGCGACTGATTTTACTCCAGGCTCTCACATGAATCCAGAGGTTACAGGATCTGTCACTTTAACTCATTTTTAGTCTTTAGTCTCTGAGAAAAAGTCAGAATTCAAACAGCAGTGTTTATTTACGTAATAAACATAACAGTTCCCTCTTGTGGTGTGTGTGTACGTATATTTGCATTTAGTGTGGGGAAGTGAGAGCAAATCTGAAATCACAAGAGGGATGTCGAGACATGTTTGAGGTCAGGTGTGACGTTGGTCACTTATGACTGGATCACTCGGTCTCCCTCTGTCAGGACGCACCTGTTCGGCTCTCAGCCCGTTTGTCTCCGTCCTAAACGTTCGTTGGTGTTGGTTGATTTAAAGACGCCCACAAAGCGTTGTGGTTAGCGTCAGATTACAGCGCCTATAAAACATTCAGCCCCTTTATTGTTTCCCCATTTTATTGCTTTTATAAATGGATTCATGGTCAATAAACAAAAAATATACCAAAACAAACTCTTTAATGTCAGAGTGGAGACAGATTTCTACATATTAATGTGAATGAATGAAAAATGTGTCTGTTCGGAGAGTGACAGGATTTTAAAGACGAGTCTTTAAGTAACTATGATGCCTCACTGTAGGGTGACTGGTCTGTACTGGTTGGCATCTGTGTCATAATGAAAGTGAAAGACCAGCATGAGAAGGCCTGGCTGCAGTGAGACACACCTAAACCGTCAACTTCAGGTTAATTTAGCCTTTGGCTTCAGTTGGTTGGCTTAAACATTAAACTGAAGCCAGAGGGCTATTACAGTTTATGGCTGCGTGCAGCTTCAAAGTCCACATTGTCTCAAACAAACTGACTCTGGACTTGTTCCTCTGTAATAAAGACAGTGCTGGACTGAGCTGAACCCTCCTGATGGTAAGTGTCGCCCTCTGCTGGTGTTTTCTGTGTCCTGTCGTGATGTTTTCTTTTTCCTGGATGGATGTGATCTTTGCCAAAAGTCACACAGTTCAAGAAAACACAGTGAAGCAGCTCGACCCCGCACATCCCTGCAGACTTGTTTCAGTCTGTCGGGTGATAACAGACAGTAAAACATTAGACCGGCTGACAGGAGACCTGAAGTCAGGCGTCGCACTCAGTTCTTTGTTTTTGTTTTTCATGTGTGAAACCCAGTGAGAAAATGTCTCTTCTTTTTTTTCCCTCTGAGATTCACATGTGAAAAAAAAAACAATCTCCTGAAAAAATATATGGTGTAAAAAATAGATTTTCTTTTCTGAGTTTGATTTTCACTCAGGTTCACACATAAAGCCCCCGGAGAAAACCACACAGGCAGGAGGAGGACATATTAACTCTGCACACATACAGCTGCACATATGTGTGTGCTACTGTGGGAGGTGACCACCACCATGACCAACATAAATAATCAGTGTAAATACCATGACAAGCCAAAATTTATGGTTGTCTTGTCATGGTGTTTACTGGCTGTCTGCAGTAGAGAGGTCCTCGGTGTTGATGTATGATGGCAAACACAGATCAGCCACAACATTAAAACCACTGACAGGTGACGTGAATAACATTGATCATCTCATCACAATGTGATGTTTTGCTGGGAAACTTCCCATCACAACAACACTACCCGATGGCAGTGGCCCCCCAGCGGGACAGTGTGCCCTGACACACATAAACGCTGCTCAGAAACAGCTCGAGGAACACAATAAAGGGCCCGAGGTGTTGACCGGGCCTCCAAATTCCCCAGATCCAATCTGATCGAGCATCTGTAAGACATGCTGGAGCAGGTCTGATCCATGCAGCCCCCACCCCCCAACATACAGGACCCAGAGGATCCACTATAAAACGCCCTGGTGCCAGACACCACAGGACCCTCAGAGGTCTGAAGTCCAGGTCTTGACAGGTCAGAGCTGTTTGGGCTGCACAAGGGGAACCTTCACAATATTAGGCAGGTGGTCATAATGTTACACCTGATCAGTGTATGTGACAGCTTGAGTTGTTCTGATTTGAAGCTGATGATCCACGAGGAAATTTGCATTGCAAAAAACCCCCCCAAAACTTAAACGTTTCTCGTGCGCACGGGAAACTTCCTGGTGTGTACGATCAGACTGACTGCTGCACGTGCTCAAATTATGCACGACAGTATCAGTGGTGTCCCTCAGCCTGGGATGTAAGTTTGATAGGTAAACACTATTTATTCATTGAAGTGAAGTTACAGTGAACTCGGCCTGCAAGTCCCAGAAATATGCAGAATACAAATACAAGAAATGTACATTCTCCTAGAATATATCCATATATACAGTGTAATAATAATAATAATAATGATATACAGTGTAATAAATAATGCTACAGGTGAAATATGGGTTATTGCACATTAGAGAGGAACAAAGCGTCCAGAGTCCTGTTGACTCAGAGTGTCTGACACTTGGAGTTGAACAGTCTGATGGTCACAGGCAGGAATGATTTCCTGTGGATCAGTCTGGTACTGAATGTGCTCCTGTGGCTGACCACCACGTCACTGAGTGGATGGGAACCATTGTCCAAGTCAAGATGACATGCAACTTGGACAGCAGCCTCCTCTCCAATGGACAACATCCTGCTCTCCGATGGACAACATCCTGCTCTCTGACGGACAACATCCTGCTCTCTGATGGACAGCAGCCTCCTCTCTGACACCCCCGTCAGAGTCCAGCTACACCCCCACACCGTCACTGGCCTTGTGGCTCAGCCTGTTCAGTCTACCCTCAGCCTGCTGCAGCACACAGCAGCAGTCCGGCAGATGTTGAAGGAGCTCGGCCTTCCTGTAGAGGCGTTAGTGTTCATGATCAGGACTCACAGTGAGGATAATGATGAGAGAGCTGTCACTGACTTCATTTACAGGCAAACTCCAAAACCCCACCCAACTTTAGAAGTTTCTTGCATGAGTTTAAAGAGTTTAACATGAAATCCCTTACACGAATTGACACTAAACAAAGCAGCACATCCACAGATATATACGAGAGGTTTTTCAGAGAAGAATAATGTATTTACATTCTGCTTCCTTGTTTTTTTGTTTGTTTTGTTTGTTTTTTCCCTTTTCCTGTCATTTTATTTATTCATTTTTTTAATTTATTATCCTCCCTACTTTTTAAGTTTACTGACATTACTAATAATAACCTTAGTTTATTGTGATTTATTTATTTTTGATGTTACATATATATATATATATATATTGGAGCACCTGTCTGCTGTTCTATGTACAATTGTTTGTATGTACAACCTTTTTCAATAAAGTTCATTGAAAAAAAGAAAAAAGACTTCATTTACAGCCTTTCATAAATCATACAGATGAGCTGACTCCAGTCATTAAACATTTAATTTGGTTTCATACAAGAAAAAAATCATTCTGAAAAAAATAATTTAAAAAATCTTCCTGAATGTTGTTGTTTTTTTTTCGCTCAGTTTCAAACAAGAAAAAATATTTCTGAACAAAAAAATCTGTTTGAAAACAAAATCATCCTGAATTTGACAGAACTCAGATTCACACATGGAAACAAATCAGGGGATTCAGACATGAAATAAAAAATCAGACTTATTTTTTCACACGAGAAATTCTGAAAAAAACACAAATATTCACTCAGTTTCACACATGAAAGAAAAATCTCCTGAATTCAGTTTTGGCTCAGTTTCACACAGAAGCATCTGGATTCACAGACACTTTCTTCTGCCGTGATGAAGTGAAGCCACTGAAATACTTCATCTCCCACTTTGTTTTAAAAATAAATAAATGACATAAAATCTGACACAAAGTTTTGGATTGAAGATTTTTTCTTGAAAATAAAATAGGTCATTTTACACTTATGATATTATACAACTATTGATTTGGATTGATTAACAAGCAAAGCATTGTTATTGTTGTTATTGTTATTGTTATTATTACACCAGGTATGATAATTATATGGTGATGTTTCCTTTAAGGGGCGTGTCCGGAAGTCGGCTGTTGGCCAGAAGTCTGAAGTACGTAACTTCCCAAATTTCATTCCCAAATTAGAGGAAGTGTGAGTCGGCCGAGCCTGTGTTGATGTGAGAGTTCTGATCGATTAACGCTGACATGGAGACGGAACCGTCCCCGCCTCCGGGTTCGACCCAGACTCGGCTCCGTCTGTGAAATGACGCCGTCACGATGTTTGTTTTTTTTGCGCTGGTCGTTCAGCTCGTCGCTCAAGGTAGGACCATTAATTCAGCGGGAGCCTTTAAGGGGTTCGGTTTTTTAGCTAGCATGGTTAGCCTAGCCTAGCCGTGTGTGTGTGTTTGTGTGTCTGTGTGTGTGTGTGTGTGTGTGTGTGTCTGTGTTTGTGTGTGTGTGTGTACGTGCTAACTGTGAGGCAACATCCTCTACGTGTGTCTGTCCGCGCACACACAGGCCTCAACAAGAAGTTATTTTATATTGTAAGTGTTTTAAGCTAGCAAGCCAGACTCCATTTAAAAACTCACTATTTAAAGATCACTTTTGTGTCAGTGGAGTTGGCCATTACGTATAACATGATCTAATGTCATACTTTTTAAAAATAAAGCATTGTGGTAAAATCGGCACAAACTGGTGATAAATAAAAATGTATTTTTTTTTTTTCATATAGTCCTGAACAAAAAGTTATCTTTTATAATGGTAAAGTCTTTTAAACTAGCAGACCACGCTCTATTTAAAAACTCACACTTTTTAAACTGTATTTTCATGTAGGCAGAGTTGAACGTCTGAACGAATGATTTAATGCAATAGTTATTTAAAATAAGGTATTGTGATAAAATCGGCATAAACTGAACCCATCAAACAACACATGGACCAGACTCCACTTAAAAACTCACACTTTTAGTTTAATTTCATGTTGAATTGAGTGTGTCGGATAAAATATAACATGTAATGTATTATTTATTTTATATAAGTTATTGTGGTAAAATTGGCATGAAGTGAACCAAACAACAAAACTTAATTTGACGTATCTGCCATTATGAAATGTTCTCATTCATTAAAGGAAGCAGTGACGTTACACTGTGTGTAATCTGATGTTAACAGGTTAAATTGATAAAATTCTCAGAATTGTTATCAGAAACATCAGTTGTTACTGGCAGCTCGCAGGAAACAGGCGACTGTAGTTTTATGAATCACAAACTCATGTTTTTATGTCTAATTTTAATAAAACTGATAAAATGCCTTTCCTGTTGTTTTAATCGGGGCAGAAGTGTGGCCAATTAAGGAGCTTTAATTATATTTGGATGAATTTGACAAAAGCATCAAATAACAGTGTGATGTTGTTCAGAAAAGACAAAAAAAACCCCTCAAAGATCAGATTTAATTAATACAGTTGCAGGAAATTTGTCTCTTTCTTTTATACCTGTCAAACATCTTCTCATACGCTGATCTCTCCGTGTCTATTCCCATCACTCCCAGTACTGTGTGAGGTGGCACCAGCACCACCACAGAACATCCATGTTGAGAACTGGCTGGTGAAATGGACTCCTGGCACCGAGGATACAGATGTTACCTACACTGTTCGGTACAGCAGGTGAGGTCCGACGGTTGTCCGGTGAATCTCCCCTCACAAGACACTACTGCGGTTATTTTTCATAACCTCTTGTCGTTTCTGCTCTCCGTCCTCAGCTTCGACAGCAATGAGTGGATAAATGTTCCAGCCTGCGTGAAGATATCTTCTACTTCGTGTGACGTCACGTCGCTCAAAGCCGTGGACGCCCTGGGCTGCGTGAAGCTGCATATCCACGCACAGAGACGAGGGCTGAAGTCCAGCCTGGTCAAAGCCTGCAGCAGTCATGGTGAGGAACCAACACCTGCACCCAGAATCAAGAACTTTTCTTTTGCTTGGTTTTTATTGGTTTGCACATTGATACAAAGTCTCTCTAATCTCTTTCTAGTAAACCATCTTCCCAAGGAAATTGATAAAGGATCTTTGGCAACGTTATTACTTTAGTTCAGTTCAGTTTTTCCTCCAAGAGTAAACCCTCTTCTCAAAGAAATCAATAAAGGATCTCTGAAACATTAAACATCTAAATCAGGAGACCTCTGCTTGGTCCTGAGTCATGTCTCTGAGTACAAAGTAAACGTAATATGAATTTATTTTTATTTTGCGTATCGTTCAGTCGTTGTTTGTACGAGGGTCTCTGAGTGTGGGCACCTTTTTGATGCTGTGCTGTTTTATGTTACACTAAAATAAAAACAGCACTAAGCAGAAACAAATAAAGACACTCGTGAGTACAGTCGTGAAAATCAGAGGTGTGAAATGACAGCGGTGGTGTGATCGGTCTAACTGTCAGGAAATGACTCATTTCAGACTCGCGACTGGTGACATTTACTTTCAGTTACATCGGCTTTCTTTAGTGTGAGCGGGCTTACGGCGTCTGTGATTGGACCAAAAGAAAGGTAACATCAGAGTGGTGGTGAAGCCGTCTGTCATGTGGTTCTAGGCGTTAACCAGCCTAACCATGGTGTGAACCACGCAGGGCGATGTGTTTAAGTGAGCTGCCGTGCCTGGTGCTGATCCGTCCTGATCTTCATGTACTTGTTGTGCTCTCCCAGGTGACTCCTGCACTCCTGAAGTCAATCTGACCGCCCGGCCCGGGTCCCTGTTTGTACATCTGAGCAGTGACCACAGTTTGGCAAGGGAATACGCCGGTCACGTCAAACACAAAGTGTGCTACGGCAAGGAAGGAGAGCCGCTGAGGGTGAGGAGCCTCATCAGTTTAGTAACAATACAGCTTCTTGTTTTGTGTGAACGGGAGGAGATCTCAGACCTGGTTTTAACATCCGTCCCTCACTTCCCCGATCTACATTCAAATAAACTCGTCCATCACTGAGACAAACAGACACAATGTTTTTAAACAAAGACAGAACTGAATGTAGAACATTTGCTGAATTTACAAGAAGGCACCAATAATGAAGAATTTGTCAGAGACAGCGTTTCACAAAGTTGATTAAGTTTCTCCTAATTTCACAACTCACAAAATTGCGTGATTTTTAAAGGGAGTCTGGTGACTTTCTCCATGGGCGACAAAGTAGCCTGTTGCTGTTACACGCTGTCTGATTTCCAGGTGCTTCACTGTAAAGTAAATGACATGTTTGGTCTTTCTTAACCTGCCGATGTTAGCAGCAGATGTTTGTGAACACACTGTTTCAACTGATCCAAACATTGAACTTGTAACCACAATATCACCAGACTCCATTAACAAATCGTCTGATTTTAGGAGTTGTTGCGTAAGGAGAAACTTTGTGAAACGGCTACGACAAATTCAGAATCATTGGTGCCTTCTTGTGAATTCAGCATTAAATGTAAATCATGAATCATTTGTTTCCTTTGTAAAAAGCAGTTTGAACACAGTTTTCAACTGATTTCATCAAATTTATTCTGCCGAGTATTTTTTTTAAAGACGGCCTTTTAAAAAAAATGCTCAGTTTAGTAAATTGTTGAGTTCGGAGGAACTTTATAAATGTGTATAAACACTGTCTGTAACAAATCCTTATTTATTTGGGCCTTCTTGTAAATTCTGCAGACGTTATAAATTCATTCTTCAGTGTATAAAACGGATCTGTTTGTTCGTGTAGAGCAGCGAAGTGAGATCTGATCACAAGAGGTCACTCGAGACTCATTTAATGCTGCTGTTCTTTGTCATTATTGACATTATTGTTAAGTGAAGAGAGAATTTTGACCTGGATTACGTGTTAATCCAAACACTTTCCACTCCCCTACAGAAATGTAAAGACAGTGTGGCTTCAATGTCCATCGACGGGCTGCAGGAGGGACAGCGATACTGTGTGAAGGTGCAGTACATCTACCACAGCGAAGATCTGGTCGGGCTGCCAAGCTGCACCCAGTGTGAGCGCACCCTCGAGACAAGTAAGAGCACGTTCAGATCCGGTTGTTTTCCAGAATGTGGATGAGTTCAGTTTAGTTCAGTTTCATGTCCTGACAGACGATGGTTTCACTTGTAGAGCTGTAAGAAAATCAATCAATCGGTGGATAAAAGACGATCTTTCTAAGTTCCAGAGTTTGTTTTTACATCCCTGAAAAAGAAAATACATTTTAAAAAAAGTTTTAAAAATGTATTGTGAAACTGAGTAAAGGAAATTCATTTTTCTGGAGAAAAACTTTTTTTTTTCTCCTGAAAAAAATTGCTTTTCATTCGTTTCACACATACATTTATTTTAATTTTTTTCATTAGGGGAATAAAATGTCTCCTGTGTTCATGACCTGAGAACTGGTGGAAAATTAAGTTTTGCCACGATGAACTTTCCAAGTTCCAGAATTTGTTTTTACATCCGTGAAGAAAAAAAAAAGTGAAACCGAGTAAAAGAGACTATTTTGTTCGTTTGTTGTTTTGGGAGAAAAAAAATGTGCATGTGTGAAATCGAGTAAAAAAAATAGCTTGCGTTCACAGATGACTTTTTTTTTTTTCCTCCAGAAAAAAACTGATTTTCGTTCGTGTCACACATAAATTTAGTCTTTCCAACTTCCAGAATTTGTTTTTACATCTGTGAAAACATGAAAACATTTTCCTGGGAAAAAAAAAAAGAATTAAACATTGTTTGTTTTTCATGTGTGAAAAAGATTAAAAATGATTTATTCTCTAAAAGTGGTGAAAAATTAAGTTTTACCACGATATTCTTTCTACAGAATTTGTTTTTACATCTGTAAAAACGAGAAAAAGTTCTCCTGGAGAAAAAGAACCAGACTTTTTTTTTCATGTGTTAAAAAGAGTAAAAAAAATTGTTTTTCCAGGAGAACAAATTGATTTCGTTTCGCACAGGGATTTTTTTTTTCTCCTGAAAGATTTTGCTTTCCTTTCGGTTTTCACGCATGAATTATTTATATATTATAAAAGAGTTTTTTTTTTTTTTACTGTTTCACACAAAAAATCTGCTAGAAAACAGAATAAAGGTCATAAACACAGGAGAGAAAACAATTTAGATCAGACTTGGATCACCAGAAACAAACTTTCCTCTCTTGCCCCTCAGAGCTTCTGTAACATTATGATTGCACTTTTTAAATAATTCTGGTTATTGTAATCCACCCAGACCTGTTTCAGATTATCCCAGACTTGCTGGATTCTGGGTCAGTTGTATGAAATGTCCTCATAGATAAACACACTCCTGGATTATTTTTAGTGGGATATTCCTTTAATGTGTAACATGAAAAACCAGCAGTATGGTCCCTTCTATAAAAAAGTGTAGTCATGTTGTCATGAATTGTTTGTCTTCTTCCAGAAAACGAGTCGAACCACGCGGGGATCGTCGTGGCCGTGGTCGTGCCCGTCGCCTGCGTCTTCTTCGTGGGACTCCTGATGGCGTACATCCTCATCTTCCACTGCAAGAAGATCAAGAAGCTGATGCAGCCTCCCTGCCAGATCCCACCGGAGGTAAGGACGGACGGACGGACGGACACACACACACACACACCTGCTGCTTTACATTAATGATGAGGTCATGTGACCTGACGAGGGAGAGAGAGAGAGACAGATGAGGGAGAGAGACGAGAGAGAGAGACAGAGACAGATGAGGGAGAGAGACGAGAGAGAGGGAGGACGAGAGAGAGAGGGAGGGAGACAGATGAGGGAGACAGACGAGAGAGAGGGAGGACGAGAGTGAGACAGACAGATGAGGGAGGACGAGAGTGAGACAGACAGACGAGGGAGAGAGAGGGAGGACGAGAGTGAGACAGACAGATGAGGGAGAGAGAGAGAGACAAGACAGACGAGAGAGAGACAGATGGGGAAACAGATGGGGGAGAGAGCAAGAGGGAGAGGGACAGACGAGAGAGAGGGAGGACGAGAGAGCGACAGACAGGGAGAGAGAGAGACAGATGAGGGAGGACAAGAGAGAGAGAGAGAGAGAGAGACAAGACAGACAAGAGAGAGAGAGGTGGACAGATGGAGAGACAGACAAGGGGAGAGAGGGAGATACGCAGGTGAGGATGAGGGAGGATAAGAGAGAGAGACAAGAGAGAGAGCAAGAGGGAGAGGGACAGATGAGAGAGAGGGAGGACGAGAGAGCGACAGACAGGGAGAGAGAGACAGATGAGGGAGGACGAGAGAGAGAGAGGTGGACAGACAAGGGGAGAGAGGGAGAGACAGAGAGGGAGGACGAGAGACAGATGAGGGAGACAGACGAGAGAGAGGGAGGACGAGAGTGAGACAGACAGATGAGGGAGAGAGAGAGAGAGACAAGACAGACGAGAGAGAGGGAGGACGAGAGTGAGACAGACAGATGAGGGAGAGAGAGAGAGAGACAAGACAGACGAGAGAGAGGGAGGACGAGAGAGCGACAGACAGGGAGAGAGAGACAGATGAGGGAGGACGAGAGAGAGAGAGGTGGACAGACAAGGGGAGAGAGGGAGAGACAGAGAGGGAGGACGAGAGACAGATGAGGGAGACAGACGAGAGAGAGGGAGGACGAGAGAGAGAGACAAGACAGACGAGAGAGAGAGACAAGACAGACGAGAGAGAGAGACTAGACAGACGAGAGAGAGACAGATGGAGAAACAGATGGGGGAGAGAGCAAGAGGGAGAGAGACAGACAGGGAGAGAGAGAGAGAGGTGGACAGATGGAGAGACAGACAAGGGGAGAGAGGGAGACGCAGGTGAGGATGAGGGAGGATAAGAGAGAGAGACAGAGGGAGGACGAGAGAGAGAGACAGAGGAAGAGAGACGAGAGAGAGGGAGGACGAGAGAGAGAGAGACAGAGACAGATGACGGAGACAGACGAGAGAGAGAGCAAGAGAGAGACAGACAGGGAGAGAGAGAGACAGATGAGGGAGGACAAGAGAGAGAGAGACAAGACAGACAAGAGAGAGAGAGGTGGACAGATGGAGAGACAGACAAGGGGAGAGAGAGACAGATGAGGGAGGACAAGAGAGAGAGAGACAAGACAGACAAGAGAGAGAGAGGTGGACAGATGGAGAGACAGACAAGGGGAGAGAGGGAGATACGCAGGTGAGGATGAGGGAGGATAAGAGACGAGAGAGAGACAGAGGGAGAGAGACAGAGACAGACGAGAGAGAGAGAGATGAGGGAGACAGACGAGAGAGAGGGAGGACAAGAGAGAGACAGATGAGGGAGGACAAGAGAGAGAGAGGTGGACAGACAAGGGGAGAGAGGGAGAGACGATGAGGGAGGATGAGAGAGAGGGAGGACGAGAGAGAGAGACAAGACAGACGAGAGAGAGACAGATGGAGAAACAGATGGGGGAGAGAGCAAGAGGGACAGACGAGAGAGAGGGAGAGAGGTGGACAGACGAGTTCAAAGACAAAACAGAGTGGACGTTAATACAAACTGTATCTTTGTTTTTCCAGTTCCTCCTCGACCCGTCTGACCGCCCTCCCGTCTACATCATCTGCCCCAGCGAGGAGCAGTGTGACGTCATCTCTCGCATCACGATGGAGTAAACCAGCTCTGACTGCTGGAGACAGTTGGACACATCTGCTGTCCTCCTCCTCCTCCCTGTCCACAGACTGTAATCAGCTCTACATTCAGCTTTCACTGCAGGAGAGAAAAGACTGAGCCATTCTGCAGACGCTCGTGTAAAAGATCTCCGCTCTTATTTGATTTCATACAGCTGCAAATTACAGTCGTAGAAGATGTTGAATGGAATCGCTGAGGTCTGAAGTTTGTGGGTGCCAAATTGAGTATCGATTGTGAAATACTTCTTATTTGCAGGCGAAGTCGAAAGATGTCTAAAGTGCACTTTGCTTTGTGGAGAGCCAGAAACTGTTAAACCAACATGCAGACAGCGATCACACAGGATGAGAACAGCTGCAGCCGTGAGCCGAGACTACTGCTGATTTCTCTAAACAGCTGTACACTATTTTATCTTTTTATGTCCATTTCTAAGCACTTTTATAGGCATTACACAACCAGATCAGCAGCTTCTTACAAATCACAGCATTAATTCTGCCATCGTAACACAACCTGCTAACACGCAGCTACAATCGAGTACAGACTCTAAGGAGGCATCGACCTCTGAATCGTTAAAAAAGGTGTAAAATGTAAGAAATAGACTGATAAAACCTGGAAATGAGTTCCCTGAAACAAGCTGAAGAGATTTTCACATTTTGTTCTTGCTTCTCTGTGTTAAAATGGTTAGCGGTTGCTAACAAGTGTCTGAATGAGACATTAAACGTCATCACAGCGAACACGGAGACTCATCTACTCATTAGTCCGTCTGAGGGAACCAGGACGATGCTAGCTTCCAGTTTAGCCTACAAATATCCGTCATCCCTGCAGTTTAGGGGAAGATTATCACCAGAAAGCTAGTTAGCTTGGTTAGCCTTGCAGCTAGCGGCCTGGAGTGATGTTACGGGACAGGATAGGCCAGGGACAGCTGATAGTCTAACACGGCAGACATTTTTGACTTTTCAAAGCAGGAAGGGCTCAAGTGAAGTTTTACACGTTAACACTGAGCCGGTTCACATGACCACAATAATCAGATAACTGGGAATAATCAGGTTATGATATTAATGTGATTTGACGTGTTTTCTATGCACTTTAGCCATAATGGAAAAAAACCCGATTCAGTCAACAGGTGGACGATCTTTACACACTGCAGCTTTTAAACGTGACAACGCTCCCTCACAATAAGGATTTGTTGTTATCTGGGAGGAAATGATGTGACCTGATCCTGCAAGAACATCCAGAGGTTGAAGGTGGAGATCTTTCATCTGTCCACGACTTACGTTTTTCTACAAATCAGAACACTTTTAATCAATCTTACTCTTTATTCTCCAATCATACCGAAGCCTCTTCTCACCTGTTGGACTGTTTTTCATGGGGACTTTCTGCCTTTTGTCTGGCTTCTCTCCGCCTGTCTAAACACTGCTAAAAATGTTGTTTTTTTTTTACTTCTTTGTACATTAACAAACTCCTGAAACTCCAACTAACTGAGTGGATGAGTCAAATTCATCAACACAGAAAGTTTGATATTAGAAAGTTTTGTCCAGAGATAACAATACATAAAAGATGTGAAGACAAGACGGCGTCATGATGTTTCATTTATAAGAAATCTGAACGGTCACTTCACCTAAATCCGAACATTTTGTCTAATTTAAAGGAACAGTTCACCCAAAAGTGAAAACATAAAATATCTACATACCGATGGAAAGTCGGGTGACGTTTTGTCGTCCACGGCGTTGCAGCATTTTCCTAAACGGATGAAGTAGCTGTGGACACGTGTGAATGATTGTCAGATTCCAGCGTCCAATAAAACATTTTCTTTATTTGTCACACATTCGAAGCTTTTGACAAGTCAGACAAATGATTAAAAATGTTGGGAAGTGACCTCGAATCCCACTTCCCGGGCTCCCGTCTTTATTTTAACTCCATGCAAGTCAAAGCTTAAAGGTACAAGTGTATCATTATAAAATGATCTATACGTGAGAGCAAGGAGTGTAAAGAAGTCTGTTTAATACCTTTACTACAGCAGTCTGATTGACAAGCTTCACAAGATTTGTTCCATACTTAAATACTTAAAATGGCTACTGAAAAAAATTCAGAGTATACTGAGTACTTACATCTCACTGTACAGGACATTTTCTGGTAGAAACAAGAGCTAAACGAGGACATAAAAGTACAAGAGGACAAAACAGGCTATTTAAAAAACACACTCGATCCTGAGGCAGAACGACAGCGACTAATCTGTCAACAGGAAACTGACCCTAATACGAATCAGAAACGATAAGAATCATCGAATTATAATCCAGTGCATGTGCTGAACTCTGACGTACGAGCAGAAAGTATGAGCAGCTTCAGTCGAGACAGCAGGAGGGGCTTTGTTCCCTCTGTGGTGGCGTGTTCACTCACATCCACTTCAAAATGTATTTATAGCAATAAATTATCTCCTCCTAATACAACTGATGATTTCCCTTTGTGATGCACTACAGTGAAAATACACTGTAACCCTCAACATGCTGAATAAATGCATGAATTAACACTTGAGATGCATCTGACATACAATGAAACTAAAGCTCAGTTCAGACCTCGTATTCACATCCATCCTGACTGTGAAGTTACCGCCTCGCTTCATATGCAAATGAACAACGACTCTAAAACTCTTAAATTGCGTAATTTTTAAAGGGAGTCTGGGGGGTTTTCCCCAACAAGTAGCGTATATCGGTTACTGTGAACTGAATTTGGCATGTTTTCAGTGTAACGTCTTTCTTCACTAAGAGTAAATGATGAAATCAGTTGAAACAGTGTGTTGAAACAGCTGCTACGTGTTGGCAGGAAAACAAGCTTTAGCCAGACAAACTGACACTTTTTACAGGGAAAAAAACAACAAATTGTTTAACATTTAATTTTAATTATTTAATGCCGACTTGAAGAGAAGGCACACGTGATTTAGAAATTGCTGTAGTCGTTTCACAAAGTTCTCCCAACAACTCTCAAAATCGAGTGTTTTTATAAGGGAGTCTGGGGACTTTTTCCAAGAAGTGGACTGTTACTGTGGTTACTGTTTTTGTAAAATTTGACATGTCAGTAAAAAAGAAGTAAATAATTCAGAATTTGTCAGAGACGTTTCACAAAGTTTATAAGAATTTTTCTGACTCAAGTTTCAAAATTGCCCAATTTTCAAAGGGAGTCTGGGGACTTTCTCCAAGACGTTGCCTAAATTGGTTTCTGTTTAACGTATTTGTAAAATTTTACAAGAAGGCACCACTGATTTAGAATTTGTCGTAGCTTTTTTCACAAAGTTTGTTAAGTTTCTCCTCAACAACTAAACAACTCTTTAAATCGCGCGATTTGTTGAGGGAGTCTGGTGTTATTGTGGTTACTAGCTCAATGGTTGGATCTGCCTGTTTCTGTGGCCTCTTTTTGAGAGAAAGTCTTCACTCAGGAGGGATGTTAACACCAGGTCTGAACAGGTCCTGATGTACAATGAAAGAACATGAACGCGGTTCCTCAGTTGTGCATAACAAAAAAAAGTTCCCTCATTTCAAATACAAACACTTTGAAAAGTTTTTTTCCCCCCCAAGAACAGCAAAGACACAAAATGAGTCATTTACAAAAGCATCTAAAACTAGTGAGAACTAAAGTGTGTGTGTGTGTGTGTGTGTGTGTGTGTGTGTGTGTGTGTGTGTGTGTGTGTGTGTGTGTGTGTGTGTGTGTGTGTGTGTGTGTGGCAGCAATGATGGGTTTTTATTTAAAAAGCAAATGCAGTTTATAAAACAATCTGTGGACTCTGTGTGTTTGGGCTGGTTACAAAACATGTTGACTGCCTGCATGTGTGTGTGTTTGTGTGTGTGTGTGTGTCATTAACACAGACAGTCAGCAACAAGACAAACCCTCTAACCCCATAAATCTTCAGTCCGGCCAAACTTGTAGATCAGAGTGCTGCAGAGAGACAGAGAGGAGAAAACACGACGTCAGCACTTGGCACAAACAGCAGCAGGTCAGTACCTCCATCACACGAGGCTAAGAGGTTTAATGGACGATCAAAAATCGGATATTTTTAAACTGTGTCACCGTCTGTGACACTCAGCCCATCAGGTCTGTGCTGTTGTCGCTGCTGAAGCAGTAACAACCCTCATCTTTCTCATATCAGGAGGAAATGAACAATCTTGCAGAGAATGATGTCGAGCGAAACCAAAGAGCTGATTGCTGATTTTATTAAAAAGGAGGCAAAGAGAAACTCCTGGAGAAGCAGGTGAACAGTTAAAGGTTCCTGGGAGCCAACATCACACAGGACCAAGCCCCCTTTTTATAGCCTCAAATACCTCATTAAAACCTTATCACCTACACAACATGTGTGTGGGTGATACAGACAACACAATTTCCTGTTAAGAATCACTTGAGTCACACCCATGCTGGAAATAACATGAAGCTACAAGACATTTCCTGTTACTGATACTGAGCTGTAGTCGTTGAGTCAGTGACGCTCATGTTCATGTTCAGGTTCATTAGTTGAAAATACATTGATGAGCCCGTTCATGGTGCTGAAACCTGCTCTGTTAAACTCCACGTGTAACAGCACAACATGTTCATTTGACCAGTTTGTTCTGGACCGTCTCAGAGGGATCAATACATAAGGGTGGATTTTTTTTTCCATAGAAATATGTATAGTTGGTAGTTTACAGACGGGCAGTGTTTTAATATTTATTTATTGGCTGGTTGATTTAAGTTTCATGTTATAGACTGGATCCAGATCAAATCAGGCGGTGAAAACGAAGGTCTGTCCCTTCATTTTAACGAGGGTAATCCGTTTTGGCGGGACAGGTCAGTAGCTGTAGCGTGTTATTTAGCTAAATGCTACAGAGGGAACACAACAAACGTTTCTCTGATGTTTCACTTGTGAGTAAGTAGTGATCTGTTCCATCCTGGTTGTTCACTATTATTTTCAATAAACAATCACTAGTAGGACCATCATGCTTGTAGCACAACAATATCGCAGCTTCGCCTTTAGGCAAACTGATTAGCAGGGGGGGGTTCCCAACACGTCACACACACGGACCATGGAGTGACACTCCCACACCGCCACACAAGCCTGCAGTGTTTCTCTGCACCACCAGATTTGATCTTGATGTTCCCACACTCACCTAAAAAAGATGAATGCGTTCTGAAAGAACACAGCCAGCCCAGGAGCCACTTCTTTCTCTGAAACATTAAAACAAAACAAAATCACAGTCAGTTATACAACAATGATTAGAGGGACGTTCAAACAGATACTGAAATGTCTCTCAACAGACTACAGAAAGTACCTTTATTACCGAATTGTGCAGAAACATTATTGGCCGTTGAACACCTTTGAAAACAGGAGTTCAGCTTTGAGTAAAACGACTTTCTTGCTGTTGTTTGCATGTGGCTCATAAATAAACCTAAACACAGCTGCCAGGACGTTGACACCCACTTAATTCGTGTAAAAGACTGCTGAAGCCTCATATTATCAGAATAACTAGAATCCAACAGATGGCCGCTATGAACCAGATGAATGAAAACAGCACCAATAACTCTTTTATACTCGACTGTGCTTTTTATTTGTATTTGACAGGCTTTTAGCAGCGTCACTACCAGAGTTCACAAGCATGTCACGGTTCATTATTCTCAGAATAAGCTGAGATACTCAGAGAACGCAGTATCTTTGTGAAACATATAAAGACGTTAGTAATTTAGAAGGTGAACCATTAGCTGTGAGCTATTTACTTTATTTCATGTCTTCTTTAGAGGCCGACCGATATATCAGTTGGCATCATTTCTCACATTTCTCAGAGTCAGAATAGTTTGTAACTAAACTGGAGGACGTTTAATGTCCCAGACAACCTCTGTAGTCTCATTCAGACGCTTGTTAGGTGAAGAGCTTTATAATTAAACTGGGGGACATTTGATGACGTATTTTATCTGGTAGAAGAAAACGTGTAAATATCTCCAGCCTGCAGTAACCACACAGCTTATTTCACACATTTAACTGACAACTAATTCAACACACTCACAAATTTTGAGACGAGGGAACTGGATGTGTGAAAACGCTAACTGATTTCAGTTTCTAGGGCTTCAGACTACATCTCTCAGCTTCAGAGTGTCTCAGAGCTGCAGCAGCTGATTATAATGCAGAAAAAGATGCTTGGGATGAAACAGAATAAATCACCAGCAAGTTTACTGTTTTAGTGCACTGATGTCAAAGTTTATTGTTAAACTGTAGAATATCCTCGGTCTCATATCTTTGTCACAAGAGTTTGATAACCACATGTGCATGATCGTTGCAACAAAATTTGTGTATATTGGTGAATATATCAATATCAGAATATTTTCACTTCCTGCCCTCCTACTTCTGTTTCCAAACTTCACTTTCTTTCCACTATGCAGACGTACCAAAAGAGAGATGTAGCCGACTAGATGTGTTTGCTGATTGTATAAATGACTTCACGTCAGTCTTCTTTAGGTGACGTAGTGTAAACGATGCAACTTGAGTTATAGCTAGCGGCATGATGGATGACGGGCGTGTGCCAAACTAAAACTTTTATAAAAGAGAAAAGTAGAAAAGTAAAAGTTTTTCAACTCTGTCTGTAGTCTACAGGGAATGTATTTTATTGAGTCCAGCTCCAAGTTAATGCCAAAACCATTTAGTGTAATCTACTGTACTGTTATAAAAAGTGGCCGTCACAGAGAGAGTGTGAGGTGACAGACGGCGCTGACGTCCGGTACATGACATATTTAAAAAGATCAGTTTCCTCATCTGGACACAAACACCAGGTCAGTGTTGAATCTCCTCTGCGAGGCCGGAAAACACTGGCTGACTGTTGGCGGACGGACAAAATCTAACAGGAAAAGCTGCGTGTCTAAATTGATCCGCATTAGCGTGGACGCAGCTCGAGTCATATTTAAAACCTCAGTAATCCCTTTTCATTGTAGTGACATCAGAAGTGTTAAACCATGTGATAGACCTGTGCTTCCTGATCCAGCTAATGGATTAGAGATTGTGTGGGTGAGATAAACGAGGAGTTAAGAGGCGGGTATGGATTTCTAACTGACGGGATAATAAAGACAAACAGAATTATGAGTGAATGGATAAGAGCCGAGAGGATTAGCTGGAGGAACAAGATGAATTAATGAAGCGGTCTTTCTAATCACTAATCTCCATATAATTACAGGTGGTCAGGGGTGATACAGGAGCTAAACTGATGTGTTGCAGTCTGAAAAGGTTAAACTACAGAAGATCCACTCGCTCAAAAGGTCAGACTTCTTTGGATGCAGAAATGTGACAAAAAGTCAGCAGGACAGACAGGATGACAGACAGGATGACAGCCACGTATAAATTCAGCATGTTTTTCCTCATGTAAGTTGCCAAAGACACGACCAGTTACCATATTACAGTTGTTTGGTCCTGTAACGTTGCTTTGTGGGTTGAAGTTTGGGATTCCTCTTTTTATTTTGGACACCTCAATAAAATCCAAATCCCAACGTTGAAAACCAAATACCTACCACCCCCCCAATATTCCAGCAATGAAGTTACTCTGACTGATAAAACGTTTGACCAGACGAGAGGAAGGAGTAATGAGAGAGAATATGTCGATCACTCACTCGGCACCACGTAGCCTCCGAACAGGATCCAGATGGAGGCGATGAGCGAGCCGAACATCATCATGAAGCCGATGAACAGCCAGAGACGAGCTCCTGTGAGAACACACGACGTTAACACACCGACAGCTGAGCGCACCCACCGTACCGCGTCATCTTTTAAAGCATGAGCCAATCAAATTAAAGCAGAGCAGAGGTGTATTAAACGTCATATTTTAAAATGTGAGGTATGAAACACAGAACCACTGCTGTGTTTTCTGTGCTGTAAATAAAATAAACCAACTAAAAATGACGCATTAATACATCCTGCCAGTCTTCAGTGATCAGATGCTTAACTGAGGCAGTGACGTGCACAGAAAGTGCTTTTCAATTATGTATCTCAGACGGTGGACCGCTGCTCCAATTATGAGAGACGAAATTGAATTACGTTGTCTATAAAGTGAGCTACAGTGGCCTCTATTAACCTGAAAATTAATAAGACATAACCTGAATATACAAGTCTTGTTTTAGCAAATGAGTTCATGTTAGTGGAATGGAAAGTCTGGTAATAAGCTGTTGTTTCGTTGTACTACTACAGCATTTAAATTTGCTGTGCAATAAAAAAAAAAATCATGATTAAAAAGAACAGAAACTGAAGGAATATCTGCACAGTATTGGACAATATTTATTTTCTTATCTTATTTATCTTATTAGTGTTAAGAAAGACCTGTGTAATCAACATTTTGCATAATATGGAAAACACAGTTTTGTGTTAAAGCGCGCAGTGAACTACATCGTCTCATCAGCACCAGAACCGACACCATCATGGAGCCAACTGGGCTCAGAAAAGCTCGTAAACAAGATGAACACCACAACAAATCTGCTCATAGTGACAACTGCAGTTCTGGTTCTGGTTCAGTTCTGTGAGCTGCTGATATACAGGAGCAGCTCTACAATGTTTCAGTGAGGAGACGACGTCACTGACGACTCTGTCGGCTGTGTCGTCTTTATAATGACGTCACAGTCTGATGACAAACATCATCTGTGAGATTCAAACAGGATCAATACATCATCGGTCTCTTCTTCACTACAGACAAACGTTTTATCAAATAAGGTCCATGAGTGGACGAGAAGGGCCGGGACTCCAGCTCTCGATAAAGAGGTTGGATTTGAATGCCTGAAGTCTGAGTTATATGCCAGATTACAAAACTGATCTTTTTAAAAAAGCTTTATATTAATGCCACAACACCACATTTTATCTCCAACATATCTCACTTTATCATCATTATTGTTTTTTATATTTGATATTATTGTTTTATTCCACTTTATTTGTACACATTTTACTTTAACTGTCTGACTTTATTGGTCTCACTGCAGTAACATGTTTTAATCCTGGTTCAACCACATGAAGTTCTTTGTAACTTTGTTTTTTAAAGGTGCTGCATAAATAAATATTCTTATTCTTATTATTGTTATACTGCAGTATAACCTTATGTAGATGTGGTATGTGTGGGTGGTTGCAGAAAGCAGCTTATTTTTGACTGTTAACTGTTGATGAATCAGAACCAAACCTGCTGCTGCAGACTGACTAAACAAAACTGAGACTACAGAACCATCAGCAGCCCACTGAGGCTGTACGTTAGTTAGTTACCATGCTGATGTTTAGGAAGTAATGTTTACCTCAGTCAACATCTTAGCGTAGCATATTAGCCTGCTAACATCCAAATCAATACAGACTCTCAAATGTCTCCTCTCCAGGTGAGACACGCAGAGAAACACACCTGTCCTGCCGAGGCAGCCCTCTCCGTACGTGTCTCCTCTCACCTGGCCGTTAGAAACTGCGTTGATCCTGAAAATACAGACACAGTCAGCTGTTAGACAAAGCAGGACAATCTCTAGGTCCTAAAGTTTCAGTTCTCTCGAGTACTTCCTTTTGTTGAAGATGCTTTCACAAGATGTCAAGAGATTTTTCCAGTGTTATTTGACCACAAAGGAAATGTCTCAAATCCCGTCAGCGTGACCTCAAGAAGAAACTGGAAGAAAAGCTGTGACGGTAAAGAAGCAGCGTCGATGTACACAATGTTTGACCCAATAAAATCAGCTGTAAGTGCAGACTGGCAGCTGTTGCTCCATGTGCCGTGCTACGTGGAGAAAATCATTGCTTTTGTTCAGTTTGCTTCAGTCTGTGGCCTCCATGGAGGCTTGTTTACGTCCATCATGGACTTAAACAGAATAGTTGAACAGTTATTTATGAAACGCTGAACAGATGTGAGACGTGGGAAGCCATTGAAAGATTCGGAACAAGGTTTTCAAAATCTTTCAAATTAATAAATAACGATCCAGACAAGGTCATTTTATACAGAACTGCCTGTCTGCAACAACTTGTTATTTTCAGTTTCCAAACCTCTGGCTTCATTTTGTATTTTCCTCAACACAGGTCTTGTCTAGCAACTGTCATGTTACATTTTTAGGTTGTGTGTTTATGCATTTAATCTAGTGAATGAGTTTCAAAGAAGGACTTTTTTTTAAATCAATCACTGATATTTTTCTTGTGCCGATAACATCAGGACAATAACCACAGGAAGAAGACAAACCGCATATAAATAATTCATAATGTTCCACGAGCTGCAGCAGAGAAGACTTTACTCTCACATGCACAAAAACCTTTTAACACCAACGCATCAGATCTTATCGATCTTCACCGCAAATCAGAAGAACAGCAGCTGAGCTCATTTACAGTAAACCTACCGTTTACTGTAAATGAGCTCAGCTGCATCAACATGTCCTCATGAGAAGATTGATGGATGGATTAACAAATTAACAAGTAAATGATTTTTTTAAAATCTTTTATCTTTTTAAGACTTTTCAACAGCTCACCAGAAAGTCGTAACACATGAGAGAATCACAACGCACATCCAACCAGCAGGAGACCCTCATTAGCAACAAGAACATGATGCGTTTCCCACAACTGAAAGCTGCTAATTATGTTTATTAGACGTCTCTCACTCTCTGATTGTTACCTTCAACCTTGCGTGTGCAGCACTTACATGAAGAATGCTATGGTGGAGAAGACACCACATGTGTGGAAGGCGTGGTTCATCTCTTCCTGAGTTGGATACGTCACTGCTGCGTCGATCATGATCCACCAGCCAGTGAAGAACTGAGAGGAGAGATAACAGGGTTGACATCTGTGGTCTGTGGTAATATGAATACATGACATGCAGTACTGTGAGCTGACTGTCTTATGTTGGGGTTAAAAATACAGGGAGGATGATGATTACAGATGACACAGTCCTTAAAAGCTTCTAGTTAACAACAGAGATGACGTTGGTTCTTGAACAGCTGCTCACTGTTGGGAAAAGCTTCAAGTCAAGCTTCAGAAGAATAATCAGTGACATCATGTATGATGTAATCTAAGAAATACTGAGGAATATTGTGTAACAGTGGACACTGTAACTTCTGATGTGGTTCCTCTAAATGAAAATGTTGAGGAAACACCCCCCCCAAAGAAATTCAGAGCGGCAACTAATCACCGAGTCATTTTACTGACAAAATAATTTGTGAATTTCACTTAAATGTGAATATTTTCTGGTTTCTGTACTCTTGTTCTACATTTTACACCTTTTTCTGACATTTCATAGACAAAACGACTAATCGATTAATCGACAACACAACACACAAAAAACACCTGCTGTTCCCGTCACTAATGAAGCTGTCAGAAGTTTTATTTTAGACACTGTGGCATAAAAATTAATCAGCTACAATCTATGAGCTAATATTTATCGTAAACGTGACGGTCCGTGCATTTTTACATCGCGCCGTTCTGTTGAAAAAGAATAAGGAGAGAGAAAAGGTTTTTATATGATGTTCATTAGTGAAAGAGCTTAACGAACTGTGAACTGGATCTAAACTGACACTGGCCACTGGACTCCGACACCACTTGTTGAAGACTAAGAGTACGCCTTTGCTGAGACGGCTAAACGTGTAACATTAAACACTTATTCTCTATTTCTGCTCTCTATCCTGAATAAAACAGCCTTCAGCATTTCCAGTGTGTATAAATGGTACATTGTTGGCTTGATGTGTCAGTGTTAACAGGGAAACTTCTGCTTTATAAAATGATGATGTAGCAACAAAGTGAAGAACTTTCTTTTGCTTCAAACCTTCTCAGCTGTTTTCATTAACGTGGTTTAATGTTGATTTTGTGAGACGGTGTTGTGACGATGAAATAATAAATTGTTCTGCTCCCCTCTTCACCAGATGTCGGCTGTGATGGAGTTTTGTTGCTTGCAAATTGAAAAAAAGGATGCAGCGAAGGAGATTTAACTCTTTTCTGAAGTGAAAATACACCGGCTATCTTTTTGAGGCCGACAGGAAACAGATAGGGGACTGGTTATCATGTGTCTACATGTCTGACTCATCAATTAACTGTAGGTACTGGAATGTGTCAATTAGTTTAGGAATGTAAAATCAGTAGTCAGGTCTCAGTCATAACTTGACTGTATTATTTTCACAATCTTGCCTTTGCATACTCTCACACAGTCATTCTGATAAAACCCACTGACCAGAACTCCAGCGACGATCGAAGCCACCGCGTTCCTCCTCTCCCCCCAGTCGATGCATTCCCACTCTGGCCAGCGGAAGTTATCCAGAAAGCCAGCCATCTGCGGTCCTCGTCGTGTCCACCTCCTTCCTTCTGCTTCTCTGCACAGGTGAACCGGGCCTCCTCCTCCTCCAGACTCCGTAGGCGTCGACACCTGCTTCACCTGCTGTTCGTCACAGACTGCAGGCGCCTCTGCTTCTGGCTCAGATCAGCGACTCTGTCAAAGTCTCCTGGAGAGGATGCAAACGTTCAAGTCTTATTAACATCTTCGACACATAAACTTCTACCTGATGTGTAACGTTCAGGTTCCTCAGACACGGAGTCTAAATCTGCTGAGTTTGAGAGGATTTTTCTAACGATGCATATATATGACAAAAAATAAATTCATACATTTTAACAGACATTGCAACTGCGATACGAGTCATCATTTTTGCATTAAACTTTTGACTGAAAACATATAAAAAATAGTGATGTGATATTTGCTAGGCTTCGTTTCAACCGAGCAGGTTACATCTGCAGAATAAGATTTTTAGGCCGGGACGTCTGTGTGGCACCTTAATGTTTTTGTTTTGACATTTCTGACTCGTTTTACTTTCATCAAAAATTGCAGGTCCTGCATTTATATCAAATAACTGTTTAACACTCTTTCCTAAAGCTCAAACGTGTTGTTCTTATACAGAACCAATGTTCATTCAATAATTAGGTCATCTGCTGTCGGCTTACCTATCACCACATTTATTTGGTTTGGGCAACGTTACTTTAAGATGATTTTAAATTTCAGTTCGGCATAAAGACCATATAACAAACAGCTTTTGATCAAATACAGTTACATTCTTATCGATGGTGATTATTGGTTGATTTTGACAAATGTCTTACACCAGTTCAAGCCATTGTGAGCAGCTCAACTACAAAAAAAAAAAACACCTCTACACATCTCAGTTATAACTAAATGACATATATATACTTGGTCACGAGCATGCCGAATTAAAGAACGAAGATTATTCAATCCATTATAGGTTAAAGTTGTTTTGCAGGTGCCAACCAGCAAATAAAAATAATGCTCAACATCTTAAATGCCATTTCACTGAACGGAATTCAGCATTACAGCCAAAAGGGGAACAGAAACACACCTGAATCTGGCTAACAGCTTAATTAAGCTAGCTCCTACGTTAGCCCAACAACAACACAGCTAGCTTTGTTAGTCTATAGCAGGGCTATGAAGTAAAATAATCGACTGTTTAGTCTTTGAGTTGCACCATTAGTGGATTAATAACCTCAACACATGCACATTTAAAGGGTCGTACCGAGCTGTTTCTGTGAGGAAGCTAACGGAAGCTAACATAACGGCTGTTTAGTTTGAAACGCTAACGTGTGGAGCGAGCTAACAGTTAGCAGACACACAAACCCCTGACTTCACAACAGAGGGAACTTGGTTCTGACCCGGTATGAAACGTTTGTGTGCATGTTACGTGCAGCTGCCCACCTTTTCATGAGCCAGAGGTTGGTTTCAGTTTCCATTGACAAGCTGGAGCGGGTCGATGCTTCTTCTTCTTCTTCTTCGCTGCTGCCGTCATCGAGTTCTTCTTCTTCTTGGTGTTTAATTGCGGTTAGCGAACAACGCAAAGAGGCCACAGCGCCGCCGCCTCCTGACGGCGACTGAGAGACACACCTACTGATGTGGGACAGGACTGAGCAGAAAGTGTAATAAATAAATAAATAAATAAATAAATAAATAAATAAATAAATAAATAAATAAATAATAACAAAAGAAGATTAAACTGTTCCAACAAAACTCTAAACTCGAGGACATAAACTGGAGACAGCCTACATGCTAAATTTAGCGTGCGGGACACAACTTGAGTGCATAGTTATTATTATTTAAAATATGTTTATGGTTAAACAAACTGTTTTAGATCAGATGGATATCTCTGCGTTTTAACAGGACCAATAATCGCTTAAGAAATAATATCAGTGCCAGTAAATAGATGAAAATTGGACTCAAATTCCGACAGAAGAAGAAGAAGAAACAAAATGGCCAATTTTGACTTAAATGTGTTAAACTAAATTAATAATTGGTAAATTTATAGTTAATTCGATTTATTTCAGTATTTTCATTTATTAAGCAATCGTAAAGGTTAAAAACATCAGTTGCAACTTTATAAGGCCTCCAAACAATGTTTAAAATCAACAACACAGTATTTATTAACTGTTTTTCACAGTGTTATGAACATCAGTTGCAACTTTCCAATTAACAATTGCTAATAAATAGTTAAAGGACCTTTTAATTGCTTGTTAACAGTGAAATAACTATTAACTAACGTTCAATTAACTGTAAATTTGCCATTTTTAATTGTGGTGTTATATATATACGTATATATATATATATATATATATATATATATGTATTAAGATATCAAAGACCAAGAAAAAATGCAGCACATGACCTCAGTGTCCTCAGTGGTAGCTGATGATTTCTATATTTGTGTATGTGCTGTTCTGACATAAACAAGTTACCTTACTTGGCAGTTAGCTGTCGTCCAATCTGTAAGACGTTTAAAAGAAAAGGTGAAAAATGGTCAAATAAACGAGCTGACTGGGAGAAATTAATGACATGAATCAAGCTGGTGTTGTGAAAGCAAAGTTAGTCTTTCGTTCTCTCCATTGACCTCCAGACGTTAAAGCTGCTGACCTGCAGAATTTAAAACATTTCAATGTCAGGCCGATAATGAGTCGGCAGTGAAAGCCTGCAGGGATTCCTCCTTTCTCACATCGTTAACACACTGCTGTGATTTCAGTTCTGCATTATATTGAGTTTAAATGTCAAACCTCAGGGTGGTTTTCACACACGTGACCACAGAGGCCTCGACTGGTTTCCATATGAGAACAGCTCTGTTGTTGATCGATCATCATAACGACACTGAGATTCTTAACGTGGAGTCAATTTTACAATTTTGTTTGAAAAATGACTTTTAAAAATTATTTCTTGGATGAAAAAAAAGGGATTCATGTGTGAAAAGGATCAATAACGACTCAGTCTTCAGTTTGTTCTCTTGTTTTGAGTGACGGCAGCTCGTGTGAATTTTGGGATTACACTCACGTGTGTTTGCAGGTTATTGATAATGCCTGACCTTTGGTTTGGTATTCACTTTGTTAATGTTTACTTTTTAAGTTCACTTACAACCTGATTATTGAGAACTGTGGTAAAATAACAACCTTTTAAATTTGATCTCTTTTAATTTTCTATTTGGATTTATAGTTTGAATTATGACATTAAAATAAAATACAAATATGTTCCACTGATTTCCTAAAAAAGAGACTCAACCGTCCCTTCAGCAAAAAAGAAAAACTACATAAACCCGCTGATAATCAAACAACCCTTTAACTTTTAAGAGTCAGGGTTGCTGCTGTCTTCACATATCGACGGCAGCAGGACACAGAAACTCCAGTAAAACCAGGAAGAAGAGGGAAGACGCCTCCTGTGTTCACCTCTCAGAGCAGCAGGGGAGGGTCGGCTCTGCCAGAGGAGGGTTCAACTTGTTGTTGAGGAAGAAGAAGAGATCCAGTTTCAGATGACAGCTGAGCGTTAACACACACATTTAAAAACAGCTTTGCTCCTGATTCTTCACCGAGGAAACAGCTTGTAATCTGAGCCACGGCTCAGTAAACCTCAGAGAAATGGTGTGACTGATCATCAACGGTGAGTCTTCGCTGTTTTTAAAAAAAAGTTTGAGCAAAAGTTCAAATTGTGTGTTCGAGCCAACAATGATAAAAATGTTTGGATCAAGCAGGAGGAAGATGTGAGGTCATAGCAGCCGCTCAGCAACATCAACCGTCAATTTACAGTCTTTTTAGTTTCTTTGAAAGTTTCAGAACCAGAGCAGTAAATCCTGTTCGGACAGTTAAAGGAACAAAGACAGACGGAGAGATTTGTTTTCGTCTGCTGTCAGAATGACTCAGCATTTATCTGTCGGGAGGCACTGAGCTCCTGAGGGACACAGAGCAGCTGCTTTTATGACAGTTCGTGCCTCAGGCGACCTTTATTATTATAGCAATCTCTCTCTTGCACCGTCAGACGACTGCTCAGTTATATTGTACTTGTGTGCGATGACGATAAAGGAATTCTGATTCTGATAAAGAGGAGTAGCAGAGGTGAAACAAACAGATTAAAAACTGGATCCACAGTAATCTATTACAATGAAAATACCAGGATTGATTTAGATTTGATATATTTGACAGGAAAATGACAACAAATCTGTGAGCTGTGAATCAAGACAACAAAGTCTAAATCTGGTCCATCTAATAATTAATAAATCTCCTCATTTCATCATATCCTCACATATCTCTGCCAGATGATAATGAAGTCTGTCCTGAAACTGGATCATCTCACTGATTAAAACTACAGTTAATCTCCCCGAAGACGTCCGGCTGCCAGAGAACAATCAGCTCTGATCGCTTTATTCAGTCACATCTGAAGAATGTGCTCACGTCCTCGTCAATGATTTATTTATCCTCAGATGGAAACTTCCAAGTCAAAACCCGAAGTCAGAGCCGATCCTCTCGCTGATGGTCTCGTTTGATTATGCAGGTCGTATCGAGGCTTCACTATTAAATTTAGATTGTTTCATAACCGGATAAAAGTTCCTTGTCGTAAGTTTAAATTAAGTTTTCCCTCATTGATCCCTGTAGGGAAAATCATTCACTGGATTCAACCTCAGCAGCCTGAGTTGAACTTAAACTTTCTTTGAGAATATTGGTCCGAATCCCTCCTGCAGCAACGTCGACCAACGTCGACCACCTTGAACACATTTGATTGGCCGCTGCAGGACGTCCTGTAAAGAAAAGTACTCAGAGCTTCTAACCACAGTCTCTTGTTGTTCCTCAGCCTGCAGGTTCGTGGTGCAGAAGATCCGGGCTGCGGTGAGAGGCGAGGCGCAGCCGGAGAAATCCAGCACCACAGCATGAGGCCAGGCGACAGGTGGGTCAGGTACCAACGATCCAAGAGTCCAGATCAACGAGCCCTTCTGAGGCTGCTGCTGGAACACTGCGCTTAACTTAAGAACGGATTCTGAAACATAATGAAACCAGCATTAATCATAAAAAACATTCAGGAGCCTCCAGCTTCTCTCCGAGCCGTGTCTCTGCAACACTTCTCTATTTTTCATTTTAAAAACTAAAACATGAAATGATAAATCACTTCAGTAGTGGCTCCCTTGAGAAGGATCTGTTCTTTTGCACTTTCGAAAACATTAAGCTTTGAACAAGTGTTGGCAAAGAACGATTCTGCAAGAACCGAAGATAAGTTAAAACTTTAAATTTCGTGGTATGACACCACTGTGCTTATGTTCTGGTTCTGGTTATGTTAAACTACTTGGTTAGGGTTCGGAAAAGATCACGCTTCGTCTTAAAATATTGGGTTGGGGTTAGGAACATTCACTCACTCGGCTGCAGATGACCCGACTTCACACGGCTTGAAATTGTCCAGATGTTTCAGTAAAACATTCAGTCTTGCTGCCGGCAGGAAATTATCCTGAGGTTTCGTTAAAAACAACTGGTTTTGTTGCCACTAACACGACTGCAAATGACTTGACTTCCTGTCAAAAATATCTGGTGTTGTTTACCTCAAACACAGCTGGAAATTGTCCAAATGTCTCGTTAAAAACATCCAGTTTTGTAGTTTGTGTGACACGTACAAATGAAAAAAGCATCAGCAGAAACATTAACTGCTGCCATTTTATCCTGGCCTGTTTTTGAAGTCTGTCACTGCTGTCTTCAGTCTCAGCGACTGTCTCGCTCCCAGTGGCAATGACAGAGCATTTATGCAATTTAAAAGACAGACACTTACAAAGGCAGGGCACATTAACCTTTCAGTGATTCCCCCTGATAATCCCTCTTACTCACAAATCAAAGGACTGGAAACAGCTTCACCGTCTCCCCTGAGGACACAACACTTTCTCACTGAAGTGGACTCAGATCTGACAGTCCATTACACTGGAGGACTCAGAGCTCTGTTCCTAGACATGCTTCTTTATTCTCTTTCATCCTGTTTCATCCTGTTCTTGTGCATGTCACACCTCTGTCTGTATAATGAGGGCTTCAGTAGTATGCACAGCTGGACTGTTCCCATCCGGAGGGGTGATTTCAGGTCAGACGGTGTTAAACGTCACCTCCTACATGACCGAGAGCGTCAACAGTGAGGACGTCTCCGCTCAGACCTGCAGCATCCGAGAAAATGCCCATCAAGTGTTTGTGTGTTTCCTAACAATGGACTCCAACCCAGCAGCTGTTAGCCTGTGTAATCCATTCCCTGTCAGTTGGTCAGCATGAAATTTGGTTGCAGCTCAGCTCACGTCCAATGTGCAGCACTGCTGATAATTTGCTTCATTTCACAACAAAAAATAATCGAACTTCATGTGTGTGGAGGTGGAGGATGCTGCTGCTGCTGCGGCTCTCTGTTAAACCCTGCAGCTTAACCTCGCTCCTCCTCTTTCTGGAGAAACTGGTCAGTAAACACAGAATAATGAGACTCTGCTGAACCGGCAGCAGCAGGCAGCAGCGCCGACCGGCTCTGAGACTGAAGCAGGAATCTGATACAAACACCCACAAATCCTCAAATCTCTTCTGTTCAGAGTTTAGAGGTTTAGAGGAGACAGCTGGCATCGTTTTATACTTTTACTGCTGTCAACAAATCCCATGAAAAGAGAAGTGTAGGTGACGGTATGAGCTGAGTGAATCCCCTTTGGCTATCTGAGCTAAAAACACTGAAAATTGCGCATTTTGATGAAGATTTGTATCGTGCTATAACACAGGACTGCTCAGCTTCACCATTTTAACTTCTCCAGTTGATTAAATTACAATCAGACAATCTGAAACGTATTATCTAATCAAATATGCACCGACGTACCCACAACAGCAGAGAACCACAGATGGTGAACAGGATGAAAGTTTTATTTTATATCATCATAACTGATCAGGTATAAGTTTACTAAAATGTAGAAAAGAGGGAATTGAATTAAACGTTCTTTAGTAATAGTACATTTCTGTTCATTATTTTCTTTTAATGAAATTCTGGTAAAATCAAATCAAATTAAACCCAAGGTTCTGTCTCTCCGCAGCACAAAAGGACGGCAGGATGAGCGCTGAAGAGCCGGCCCTGATTCCCCGTCCGACACGGGAGGTCGATGTGCTGCAGAAAGAAGATTGTGGATCCTGAAAGTAAACTGAGAGCTGGAGGGGAAAGTGGGAGCTCCGTAATGACGAGACAAACATAAAAAACACACAGAATCAAACACATCCTGGTCAGCTCGCCACCTTTACCAAACAATCTCACCCCAACACACAAGCACACAAACATTTAAACCCCAGACACCTGAACCTTGACTTAATCGGACTCCCACAAACTTCCAGCTCTCAGTTTTCTTTCCTTCATCCAGCGGAGAGAGAGCAGACCCAGTCGGCAGAGACAATGAAAGCCTGATCACCAATTCCCCAACAGAGGAACTGATCAGTCTGGATGATATTAAAGACTCTGCTGACGAAGGTGCAACAGATCATTTATTCATGTTTTCACAGAATTTCAGTAAAATAAAAAGAGCAAATTTCTTCTGTTGTCTGTCTGAAATGTTAATTATCTCTACACAGTCACAGCAGACCACATACTGCTTATATCACTCTCATATCTTCTGGTTTTATTACTCAACACAAACACTTTTTCAAAAACACAGTTTCCTTAAAATGGACTCCAACCCAGCAGCTGCGAGCCTGCGTGATTAATCCCCCGTCAGTCGGTCAGTGTTTGCAGCTACTTTTCTCTCCACCGCTGATAAATTGCTTCTTTTCACTACAAAATCATTTAGCTTCCTGTGTGGAGGAGGATGTCACCGCTGCTTCTTCTAAACCCTGCAGCTTAACCTCGCTCCTCCTCTTTCTGCAGAAACTGGTCAGTAAACACAGAATAATGAGACTCTGCTGAACCACAGGCGGCTCTGACCCACTCCGAGACTGAAGCAGGATTTTGACACAGAAAGTTAAACAAAACCCAGGAGGAAACCTCGGGTCGGTGAGAGCAGTCAAATCATTGTTTGTTTTTCTGTATTTGCATCCGATTAGGAACAAATGATCAAACCAGTACTGCAGGAGGTATTCAGAACCATGTCGGATCTCACTTCCCCGCTCTGTATGCAAATATACACCTACTTTACTGGAACAAAGTTTTTTTTACACAAATGAATATCTTCATGTATAATGTTCGCCGAATTTAACAAGAAGGCCCAGATAGCTGTGAACGTGTTGTACAAAGTGGTTCACAAAGTTTATACAGTTTCTCCAAATGCAACTATACGAGCATCTGCTTTTGTTTGTTCTGAAGAATCCAACAGAATCATCTCCACAGTCTGGAGCTGCAGGTTTATGTTGCACCAGGTGTTTGTGAGAAGCTCCATCTTGAATCACGGCAGCTTGACACAACACTGGAGTGACTCCTGCAGCCCTGATTCTGCATCCAACAGTGTCACAGTCACGCTATTTAGGTTTTTATCTCCCTCTCAGAATAACCTCTGACTGTGTACAATCTGTTCAACTATAAAATAACATATGTAGCATCAATTCCTCACGGCCCAGATGGCTGGTGATGGTACCGCCAGTTAAATCAGCTGATTATTCACCAAGATGCCACCTGAGTGAGGCTTCACCCACACAGAGACGTCACAGAGGTTCACGATGGAAGCAACAGAGACGTCCATCTTCTGCTGCTGAGTGAGGGAAGTTCTCACTAAATACGCTCAAACTTTGGAAAATACTGTTTGTCTGGACTCAGACGGCTGCAACACTGTTCTCCAGACATGAGATAATGAGATTTAATTTTGGGGTGAACTGTTCCTTTAAGGTTATTGTTTCCTTATTATTTGCTTGGAAATGTATTTTTGTTGACAGTTAACGGCTCCAACAACCCGACAAACTTCAAAAAGGTATTGATTCACAATCATAATAATGTTTTTAAAGAGAAGAGATACTTTAATTCTGCACCTTTCTACAAGCTCTGTAGAAGCAGATTAAAAAATGATTTGTCGACATAAACGTGTTGATAGACCTTTAACTTTTAGTTTAGCCTGTGTGCTTGTTAATTCACTATACAGGAAGACACTTGTCCTTCATACCAGATATTTTCTGTCTGTATTTGTTTAAAATTTGATGCCAACAGAAGACTGCAGACGTTATTTAGTAGGAGACTGGAGCCGACATGTTGGTCCAGAGAAGACAGCCAGCAAATAAAGTTAATGTTGTTTTTGTGTTTGTTGTGGCTTTGAGTGATGGAGATGTCTTCATGTCCTGACAGCAGTGAGCTGTAAATCACATGTAATTATATTTACTGTAATAAAGAGGCGTGATTGTCCGTTTGTTAAGACTCATGAATGAAAACTGGGTCCAAGTGACCGCGTGGATTGTTTCTATAAATCTGTGTTTGTCTCTTCATCACAGTTTGAAGCAGACTATAGTCTCTCCCACTCAGTGTGTGTCTGATAGAAACACTGCTGCTTTCACCACACATTACATTTCCAATGCAGCTTGTCGCGCTACAACAGTCGGACAGAAACACAAAAGACAACTATCACACATGCTTCTGTTCCATCTAGTAAATGATCCACATGCAGTTTGTCTGTGTGATGCATGAAGAAAGAAAAGCCTCATTAAAAACAGCCCACAGTCGTCTATTCTCACCACCTCTCACTGCCAGCGTGTGGAGAGGCAGCTGCGAGGAGACAGGAAGGTGTCGGGAGCTGCAGGTGCAGTCGTGTTGCTGCCAGACAGGTGGGAAATGAAGAAGAAGAGGAAGCCGGGGGTGAGAGTATGTACCGGTTGTTACTTCAGTTCGTTTCCTTCGAGCCAGTTTCACCTCCGAGCTGAACCGATCAATCAACGACTGTGTGTGCAAAAGACATCATCATCATCAGTAGATTAATACACGTTAGCATCCAGCTGACGTGACCCTGCTGAGAATCTTATCCAAGCACGATATGAAAATAATAAACTGACCTTAGAAAATATCCAGAGTGTCACTGATGAAAGCTTTGAGTGTGAAAACAGCGACGTCACCCAGAGGTTTCTGAAGAGCCGGGATGAAGCTCGATGTTCATGTTAGTATTACAGCATTTTACTGTAACTTCACAGGTAATGGCCATCAGATTACTGTAATTTAGTTTCCATTACAGAACCTGATGGGACTGTAATGATTGTTTCAGCTTTCAGTCAAACTCTCAGGTGTTGCCAGTGAAACGGAGGTCCTGCTCGTGAAAAACTTTATATTTTGATCGCAAAAACACACGAAAATATACGCAAATCGTCTGGATGTTTTTTCCTTTGGCATGTGACCGTGGGATAAGCCTGTACGTCGTCCATTCCTGAGGTTTCTTCCATCTTTTTTCTTTCTCCTGTTACAAGGGTTTTTTCTCTCAATAGTTTTTCCTCACTTGAGTCAACGGTTCAAGGACAGAGGATGTCGCTCACTGTAAAGATTGTAAAGCCCACCGAGGCAATGTGATTGTGAATCAGGGTTATATGAATAAAATTGATTTGATTCATTAATTCCTGATCATGGACACCTCGCTGGGCATTATCCTTTACACAACAAATGTGCAAACACACATTAAAATCTGTCAAAATGTAATAACCAGAATGTTTAATGCAGTGAACTGCAACCATGAAACCTTCACACCTTGAAAACAAAACTTTACGCGACTATGTTTGGTTGCTTTTGTTGACAATGTCCTTTAAATCTTACAGATATTTGTATGAAATATCAGCCTCACCCGTTCTGTCCCGCTGCACGTCTGGGTCCAAACTGCTGTCCTGTAGAGGAAGTTCTGACCTCATATAGCAGGAAAAGCTCTGGTGTTACTACTAAACATGAACGATGGCTCCGTTAGCTGTGACAATGAGTCCATGTGCATAAAAAAAACTGAATTCATCCATCACTGTGTTGTTTACACCTGGGCTTTTCCTTCTGTCTCCTTCTTTTGCTTTCACACACACCTGCACACTGATGATGTCACACAGGTGAGGTCAGTTAAAGTCTTTAGGCTTAAGGGTGAAGTGCAGTTGGGTCCATCGGGCTCAGAGGAATAAGATGTGTGAGGCTTTGGACACAATATCAGCTGCTTTAACCAGCTGTGTTCACACTGTTTTTACACTCATAGGTTGGCAGTAATCCAGTTTTTATTAAAGACATGAGTCAATATTTGAGAAGATAAATTGAAAAATAAAGAAATAAATATTAGAGTGTATTTTGTTGTGTGTCCGTTTCATTACGTTTATTTTATATTCCCCGTTTGAGGTTTTCTGTGCAGCAGATGTTCATATTCGCTCTTTAACGTGACGTTTGATTCTAATAATAAAAAACAAAAATGTGTGGCTTCGTGTGAAGACTTGAAATTACATTTTGATCGTGCCTCAAGAGCAGACATGTTGCCATGGGGACCTGTGAGAGGATGAATCACAATAAATGAGGTCCGATTGAAAGGATTTCCAGATACAAAGACGCTGTAAAGCAATTTACCCTCCTATGAGGCAGGATATTACTGTCATTATTACTTGTGACGGCACAAAATGAATTCCTAGCATTTTAATTGAGAAGTTGGTTTAATTGGATGCTGCTGTGCCTCCTCTGTGTAAAAATAGAATAAAGAGAAGATGCTCATCGTACAGAAGGCTCCTCTTTAAACAGACAAGGAAGCTGTACTATACATTATCTATAATGCTCCAGTGGAAATACCTCCTCATTACTTCTGTTCACTGTTCACGTCTAAATACAGTAATCAGGCTGTCAGGTGACGGGATAATTTAACTGAAGCTGCACCTCACGTCAAACTGAGGCGAGAGGAGGACGACGATGATGAAGGGAGCTGCAGCCGCTCACAGCAGGCTGATTGTTTAATATCAGCAGTTTATTACATTTCTCACTACTGCAGCAGCATCAGTGAGAAATGTTTTAACGGCCAGTTTGTTCATCTGTTTGAATGTGACTGGATATTATTGAGGCCAAGCAGATTATGAATGGGCCCCGGACGGTGGAGCATCAATGGAGCAGCTGATAATAGACTGTGGACCAGAGTTTTTATTCTGGTGTTTTATTATTTCTGCAGTCAGACAGAACGCTGCAAAATGCAAAAACAGGACAAATGAGAACGTTTCAGCTTTTTTGCAGTGTTGAATTTTCCAAACTTTTGTCAGGATATCAGGTTTGGACCAGTGTTGAAGTAATATAACGTGTTTCCAAAAGGAGTTTTTAAGGAATATACATCCACACCACGTCACTGCCAGCGTGTAACTCATGACATTACTGGCTACTAGCTGCATTACTTTCACAGCAAGTTACTGTTTTTTAACAGTAAATTATTGTGAAATATCAGCTGTATACTGTAAAATTACTGTATTTAACTGCAACTTGACAGCTTATTCGGTGTTCAGATTCCTGTAATTTAGCGGCATGTTCCTGTAGAATTACTGTATTTAACTAACTTTACAGGTAGTGGTCATCAGATTACTGTAATTTAGTGGTACGCACCTGTAAAATAACAGTGTTAACTGTAATACAAATGTAACTCAGTAGTCAGTAATTTGCTGTACATTTACAACTATTTGTAAAATACTATATATTTGATGTTTTCATCATTTTAATCTGTATCATACTGATTTTATTTTAGTGAAAGTAATCATTACTCTACAGAGACTAACGCTGTAATTACTTTCAAAGTAAAATAATTAGTAATTTGTAATACATTGCATTTTAGAAGTAACTTAGAGTCTCACACTGACGCCTCTGATACTGACACGTGTTGTCACGTCAGCTCCAACATCTCTATTGAAACGTGTTTCCATCACCTGTGTTGCCAGAACATGTACAAAGAAGAAGAACATGTTGACACTGAACTCGTCATAAAGGTCCGGGTGTGTTAATGCTGCTGTCCTCGACCTTTAACCTTCGATGAATCAGCTCTTTGTCGCTGCCGTCAGTCAGAGTGCTACAGCATTCAGACGTGTTGCTTCCTGGCAGTGTTTCTCCCAGTTGAGCACATTACTGTGAAATGTGTAATACTTAGGTCAGTCGTTCAGTTAAGTAAGACGAGAACAAAGGTATCAGGAGAGAGTTTTTGTGAATCTTGTGCTGAATATTGATACTGTGTGTAAAGGTGTGAATAATTGAAAGGAATGCTGTTGAATTTGTGGCGACAAAAACATGTTTTTTTTTTTATCAGACCTGGGAACATTTGCAGCCTCGTTTGTGGTTACAAAACTGGATATTTTTTGCAGGAAGTCAGGTCATCTCCAGTCGAGTTCGTGGCAACACTAGCCAAGTGGTTTTTGTGCCTAAACAGCACAAAGAAACATTGTTTGAAGTTTGAACTTTGTGGTTTTGCAGAAACGTTAGCTAACATTTATTCTGGTGATCGGGTTGTAACTTGAGGTTCGAAGACCAAACATGATGCTGCTGACTGTCAACCATCCCAGTTTCTTGGCAGTGACTAACGCACTGCATGATGTGTGTTGCGTCATGATCCCTGCCACCTAACACACACACACACAGACTCACACACACAAACACAGATAGTGCCAGGCTTGGTCACACGGCTTATTTTGAAGTCTTTCATCTTTTACCCTTCATGTCTGTAACTTTTGTTTATTTCACATTGGTCCTGCATCCGTAACTTCATGAGTCACTGAAATCACAGAAAACAGAGCAGAGGGGCAGCTGAAGTCACACCTCCACTGAGTGCTGCTGGTTTCACAGTCACACGGTCACAAATTGCAGCATGGACGTTATTTATTGATTGTGGGTCCATGCATGATGAACTGTGAAGGTGTGGGAACATGTTTAGTTATCAGCTTCTCAGCAGGAAGATCACACGTCTGCTGAGTCACAAGTCCCAGTTGTGTTCATCTCTTATTAGTCCTCCGGAGGTTCTGTATTGGTGTTTTTGCATATAAGAGTCAAGATCAATTTCCTTATCAAAGGTTTCCTCCTGATTCAATTATAGTTGTGTGATTATACGTCGTGTCGTTTTCCTCTCTGGATATTACTTTTGCTGCATAATTTCCCCACGGGTTTCATCTCGCATTAAATTCTTCTTCTGATTAGATCAGTTTGCATGTGATTGACTTTTAATTAAGAGTCACTTTTCTCACATGAATAGTCACAGTAGCTGGATTCAAACACCAGTTATCCACAACCACCAGTGTCACTCTGCCCTGTAGCTCTCTGGCTGCCAGCTGCCATGTTTCATTGCTCTGAAATAAAACACATCTTTCACATTTCTAAGCTGCTTCTCACTCAAAATCAACCACCACAGAAATTCTGCGTTTGCACGATTTGGATTTTGTTGCAGCTGATAGCGGTAACTGCCTGCTTCTCGTGGCTGATATCGATAAAATAACCAATAATTTCAGATTTTTGTTTTCTCAATGTTGTTATGTTGCACATGAAGGCCAGTTGAGTCAACGACCCACAAGTGACCCTAACGACTCTGAAACTCAGAGCTCACACGTGCCTCTTGGATGAGAGGTGAAACACGTCCAGTTGCCTACGATACAGCACCACGACCTGGATGACTGAGAACCTTCATCAACATCAAGTACGGTACACATTACTCAAAATTGTTGCCCTATATGCACGTAGTTACATTTCACCACTGGTCCCTCCAGAAACACTGGATCCAAAACCATAATGCAACATAACAGTGCTTTTCTTCAGGACTTACCATCGGACTCTCCATGATGCACATAAACACAGATACACACAGATGGAACAGTATTTATTATTTGGTGTGGCCTTCCACCTGCCTGGCATTTAGTCACACAACGACAGAGTAGAGGTCAGCGGACACAACAGTTTATGAAACGTACATTCACAGTCACATTCAGTAAAAACGTCTGTAGTTCTGAGCCAAGTCTGTGTCCATCCTCCTGTCTCCGTACACCCAATGTCAGACGTCCAGCGCTTGCATTTGGATGCCCGACAGCGTTGCATCCATAAAGTGTGTTGTAAACAAAAGAGAAGTAAACTAAAGATGTCCAAAGGCACCACAGCAAGTGTCAGCTGCCAGCAGAGCGTCTCCACCAGATGGGACAAAGAAATCTGGACGGTGATTCAACCCTGATGTGTTCGGAAGGAAGAGGAATAAATTAAATGTTTTTTGTTACTGACAGCTCAGGAGGAAGCAGATAACTGACAGACAACCAAAATACTTGTGCTCATGCTTGAGTAAAACTGCAATGTGTTTCTGTGTCTACTGTCCGACAAAAAACATGATCATTTGATGATGTAGCATAACTAACTAACTCAAACACTGCCAGGCCTTTATTTGAAACAGAATTGGGGACAGGCTTTTATTTCTAATGTCCCCCTCACCCTCGGTTCAGCTGACTATAGACAACTCTTTTTTTTGCTTTAACTTCTCATTTTGCAGTAAATACTGATGTCAAAGTGTAATGGCTGTAGAAAAATGTTCCCAATAAACCTCACTGTTACTACGCCGATCAGATTATGGATTTTTTCCACATAAATGAAGGTCAAATTACGACACAAAAGAAGCAAGTCTGCCTTTGTGCAACCAAAACAGGAAGAGGCATCGTGTTGCCCGGTCACTATCGCCTGGTCACAGTGGAACAGCTGGAATAACTGTGGAAACTCTGTTAACAACTGATTTTAATAATCAACATGTCGAGTTTGTTGAGGAAAGGCTCATCAGCAGAAATCAGTTGGACCTTCCCTGTTTGATCACAACATAACCAGCCCTGTTAATCATGAGGGGGAAAATCAGAAGGTTAACCTCCTCTCTGAGGAGGCGTTTCTGGAGGCGTTTCTTCATCAGAAGTCAGACGGTGTAGATATGTTGGGTTTTGCAACAACTGTCACCACAGTCTGGCCCCAAAGCGAGATTCAGAAATGTAATTAGCAACTCTCATTGGACTGAATTGGCGCCATCTATGCGTTCACTATGTGGTTCTTTATAAATCTATGATGACAACGAGAGGGAGGCTTTAATAAGCCACCACATCTGGTTAACAACATTATACAGCATTTATCAAGATAAACACGAGGGAAAGAGGTTATTAGGAGTTAAAGCCTGTATGTTGATCATTATTGTAATATCAGCTTTTATGTGAGAACTGACTGTAAATCAAGAACACGACAGATAAGCACATTCAGACTGCTTCGGGTTATTTCTTTTTACTGCGACCGATTACTTAAAAACTTTCACAGGGTTTGCAGGTGTGCATAAACAAGTTTCCTCCATCAATAACATGACATATATATAGATATACGAGGGCGTTGATAGTCGGGTAAATAAATAAAACACATTTCTCCTTTCTCTTGATAATTGTCTGCAAATCTTGAGTTGCATAAGCTGTTATGAAGTTGAACAACAGTTTAATAGGGAGGTAAGAGCCCCCCAACTTATTCTCTTGTTTAGTTCGGTCCGTTTTATTTTTGGTCCTCTGCCCCTCAATAAAAACCTCATAATAATACTGTGTATTTGATCCATATATCATCTTGTGCTGTGTTGACACTTGAAGCCAGATGGTGAACCTGCTGATTTGACAGATGTGGCGCGCTGCAGCTCCTGATCCCCCCTTTCATCACTTCTCTGCCTTCCTCCTGACCTCCTCGGAAACATCCTGATTGATATCAAACAGGCTCGATATGGTTGTCGAGCCGAATGGTCCCTCAGGCGTCGAGACAAATCCTCTGATGAAACAACATCATCTGGCCCGACTGTGCTGCTGATTTGCAAAGAATTGCTGTTTTCTACAAAGACAATGCTTGTCGTCAGGCAAGTCGTCAGGCAGGTCTGCATGGGGAGACTGTCGGAGCCCTTCAGATTCTTTAAGCTTCCAGAAATCATGAATAATCCGTTTTTGTGGAATGAAAGAAAAGATTGTTTTACAGACGGTTTCACCAGAATAGAAAATCAATGGAAAACAGCCGTGTTTGACCGACACACAGCAGCTCATTAGGCTTCTCTCTGACTCTGTTCAGGAGTGTCGCAGAGCTGCAGCGGCCTGAAAGCGAGCCGCTGATTGATGGATCGATTCCATTTATCATCCTCGGCCGGCACTCTGACATGACCAGAATCACTCCGATCCAATGGAAAGCACCGCTCGGCACTGACTGAATCCATTCTGTGAATTCTTCTCCTTCCTCTCGGTCATTTTCTTTCTACACTTGCTCCTCTACCTTGTTGGGGTCCACGTCCACAGTCGGGGCCACCTGCATGGGCTTACAGCAGCCGCCGCAGACGTACTTGAGGAAGCAGAGGTACGTGCTGCCGGAGACGATGACCGTGATGATGATGATGATGGTGGCGCCGAAGGCCGGCGACACCGTGTCTTCCAGGACGGATTTGAGGCCTCCCAGGCTGATCCCACCGGACCCCTTGATCAGTAGGCTCTCGTCGGGCTCGCTGGTGGTCTGACCTGCAGCAGAGAGAGGAGGTCAAAGGTCAGAGTGTCAGTAGGTGTGTTACCAAGAGATGAAATTCAATCATTAAGAAATGAACCGAACCAGGTGACATTTATCAGTTGATCTCGCCCAGGTTATTTCAGTACTATGGACGGCGCTGCAGCTACACACCTCACCCCATTTCACCATTTCTGTGGGGTTTACTGTGATCATGTGCCACAATATAAAGAAGCCAGAAAGTATTAAACAACATGCCAGCAAAGCTCATTTGACACTCTCTCTTTCTCTCTCTCTCTGTTAAAAAATAATATTTTATAAAAACAGAATGATCAGAGAGGCTGCTTTCAGAGGAGGATGGCTGTTTTATGAACCGATGTTTAGAAGAACATGAATCATCATTAGATTCTGACCGGCCCGTCAAGAGATTTAAATAATTGATGAAGCACAGTGGACGCACTTATCATCTGTTGCTGTGGGACCGCTGCAGGTCATATAATTAAAGATATATTATTAAACACACCTGCTGTGAATCAGAATGCTGATTTCCACAACCAGGCCGCACAATCAGGATCAGACTAAAGCTGCGGCTTAGCCTTCTCAAGCCTACGTACCCCGCTGCTCCTGCCAGCACAGATAGTTTAAAACCTGAATTATGTTTCAATCATTTGCGAGGTTCATTATGTTCCAGATAAACATGTGCTGAATATAATGAAAACCTTGAATTAAGTCAGATTGAAGTGGAAACAGACAATCCCCCTGCATCATCAGGGTTTGTGCCCGGTGGCAGAATCAATCTAAATGTCAATGCTATCATTTATTCATTTATTCATTTTCCACTACACTTCAATTCAATCAATTTACTTCTTAATGATACGCTAAAGCAAAAAAACATTTTTCTACAACAAGATGAGACTTAAGGACTCTATTAGATGTCAGTGCTGAGGCTGTTTTGTGTTTGCACTCACAGAATAACTCGATAAAAACACCGACATGAGGCGTCACTCATCAATATGCCAGACAGTGAACAGACGCAGCAATCGAGGGACAATGAATCAGATCAGCTGAAGGCTCAGCAGCATTTTAATTAGCCCAGAAAGATGAAAATACATCCGACATGACAGCAAGTCGAGGTCCAGACCTCGTGTGACGTCTCATTAGAACTTTAAATGTCAGCGGGACAAACTAACGAATACTTTTTTAGTGACTGTGACAATGTGGTAATTTGGGTCATACTGTGAACCGATCAATATGTCTTGGATGTGGAGCCAATTACTACCTGTGGACCAGGTGTCTGAGTCACCTCGTGATGAAGATGTGCACCTGCACAGTACGTTTTCTTTTCTGTTCGTTATATATCTAAAGACTGGAACCACTTGGCTCAGAGAAGTTTTGCTGCAGAGGATTCATTTCAACAACAACGCTGCTTTTTAAAAAAAAATACGTGACATAAGATTTAAATATATTCAGTATTTATGAGAGATTTCATTTAAATTCATATATTCCTTAAAAAGAATTACCTCAGCTACTGAACTTAAACCTCAAAAATATTGTTTTAAAATCTGTGGACAAACAGAATAGTTTATCAAAAGCTTCCTCAGACGGCTCGTGTCTTTGTTCATCCTGCACTCTGCCTTACTGCAGGTGTCTCTGGTGAGGACAGGCTGTGCATTAATGGTAAAGCTGCTGTATAACACAGCTGCACAGGTTCATAAAGAGCAGTCACGAAATTGATGCAGCAGCGCCAGAGATATCCTTTTACTTCTGCTGTTGTTTAAAGTGCTGCTTGCTTTATTTCCCATAATACTGAATACGGACTAGAGTGGTGATGTAAGAACTGCAGGTGTTTGTGTGAGTTCAGGTTGTGTAACTGTGTTTAGCTCCTGAAGCTTGAAACAAAGTTAGCTGGCTGGCTAACGTTATACTGAGGAAGCTGAGCGAGGAAAACGTGAAAGACAACGGCCACTAATGTCACCGTGTGTCTTGGGTTTGCCTAACTGAGCAGGTCTAACAGGACATTAACAAACGGGACATGGAGACATAACTTTCATTTTCTCCCCCACATGTCACAAACAACAACTAATGTCAACTCTAAGGGAACACAACTACTGTATGGTGGTCTCTGGTGGGACGCCTTTAAAATGACGGTGTTACCACCCAGTTTCCCACAGGCCCATCACGGCCGCGATCCGGTCGCTAGAGCTGATCACGGCCGTTCTAAACAATGCTCATGTTTCCACTGGCTGTGCAACGGGACGTCTCGGCAGGGTCCCAGGAGCGTCTCTCCTATGCGACGACTGTCAGCAATGGCACTGTTCATCGGCCCGGCCCGGCCCGGCCCGGCCCGGCCCGGCCCTGGTAGAGTCCACAGAGAGTCATTGTGTATTAAACCTTAATTGGTTCTGTGTGCCAGCGCTCCTCTCTCAGCAGGTAACCTCACTGAAGCAGCAGGAGGTCTTTCAAGACAGTGAAACTGCTCAGCCTCAGGGCAGCAATCCTGTTTACCGATTGCTCTGTGGGAATATAAAGAAACCATTCAAGACAACTTCAAAAGATAATAGCTCCTGTGAGGCAGCAGCCGCTGACAACCACTGACAACCTTCACATCAGCTGCTTTTCCACCAATTAGTGTGAGTGTGATTAAAGCTTCAAAGAGGCCACAGCGGTCTCCACCAGACTCAGCAGTTAGACTGACTGCACGTCCCTCATGAAAACAGCCGTCAGATGGAAAGTAGAACATCATCTGTAGTGAAGTCGGTACGACGCTGACACGCTGGCCACTTATCACAGAGACACAGATGAAACTTTGATGTGAGAATCTCCAACACACTGTCACTGTCAATATATATCCTGCTTACTGGACATTATTATCAATAATAAATCCTGCAGGCAGCACAAGAGTGCGCAATTAAATGTCTTGTCCATAACGCACTGAACCGGTCAGGTCTTCATACCAGTCTCGGCTGAGTTACACTACACACGTATGTACACTAGTTGGTTTGTCATCCACCAATCCAACACACGAGTCTCCAACACACAGTCATAGCAGTTCACTTCTGTGTTTTGGTGCAGTTGCTTTCACACCTGATGCGAACCGTACCTGAGTAGACGAACCGTACTGGAGACGACCTTTTTCAGATGGATTGCAAACCGTGCCCGAGGGCGATACACCTGTGTTCACACTAATCAAATAAACTGGACTTTGGGGTCAAGTGTGCTCAGATCCGGTCCAAAATCCCTGATGTGAAAGAGTTCGGATCGATCTATGCTGTGCTGAGACGTATTTCCAAAACTTACAAGGTAGTCTGACTTCCTCGCTCACTCAGAATTAGACTTTTAAAACGGATAAGTAACATATCTGTTCTATTATAGCCTACTCACTGTATCTTTACCCTTCATATTATCAGTATAATAAGCAGCTCTTCCCACAAGCCTCCTTCACAGGTTCCTTCTGTTTCTGCTGTGACACGAGCTCATTAAATCTATTTCGAGAAAAAAATCTTTTGTTGTGTTGAATTCGAGGCTCATCAGCGAATGAGACGGCTTTAGAAACAACACATCAATCAACCAGCTCGCTCACTCAGACCTCCCGGGTGTCGTTACTTTCACCTGAAACCTCCAATTATGCAAATTTGACTCAGCTGCAAGCAAACACACAGTCCCACGTCATCAATCATTCAGTCACACATGAGATAAGAACACAAACATTCAATCCAGCCACAGTTCACCCTTTAAAAACCCTTCACACAACACAAGACAGTTACTTTTCATTGCTTTGACACAGAACGCAGCACTTGACTATGTTACTGTCACACATATCAGGTAACTGATACATCGATCGAAAGAAAATTAGCTGCTACAACTATTTTTGATAATTGATTAATCATTTCAGTCGGGTTTTTTTAAGCAAAGACATCAAACGTCGTCTGGTTCCAGCTTCCTCAATCTGAGAATTTGCGGTTTTGGATCGTTGGTCGGGCAAAAGGAGCAATTTGAAGACGTCACTTTGGGTTCTGGGAAATTTTCTTGAGCATTTTTTTGAGCATTACATTTAATAGTCCACATGATTAATCATTAATCAAGAAAATAATTGGCAGATTTATCAATAATACATTTATGTACAAAATAACTGTAAATGTGACTCAAATTTTCAACATGCTGCTACTTCTGAAAATAAATACAATATGAAAAATACATAAACTCCTAAATACTTTTTTTTTTTGCTCATTTCCTGTTTTATTTTGTAGATTCTGTGCGTCATATTTTGCTTTCCACTTCCTGTCTTTGTCTTTTGGACTGTTTGTTGGACAGAAGAAGCAATTTGAAGACGTCACTTTGGGTTTTGGGAAATTTTGCTGAGCTTTTTTTACAATTATTTGACATTTGATGGATTGAACAATTAACTCCTACACACTGTCATGGTTTGGGGTTTTTGTTTGCTCATTTCCTGTTTTATTTCGTAGATTACGCCGGCATGTGTCAGGTTTTGCTTTCCACTTCCTGTCTTTGTCTTTTACTTACAATTTTTCCTGCTCAAATGTTTTCCATTAAATTTCAACCCGTTTATTTAAGTTTTTCCTTCAGTCCTTATTTTTTCTGTCCTCACATCAGTCCTGTGTTTCTCGTCTGTTTCCTCGTCTTGTCTTCTTGTGTTTTACCTGCGTCTGCTGCCTGTGTCCTCGTGTCATCCTGCTGTGTCTTTAGTTTTAGGCTTTTTGATCTCAGATTTCGTCTGGAAATTATGGAAGTATGGACTACAGCCTCTGATTATCAAAGAAATTGTAGGGAGACAAAATGGGAAGAAAATGAAAAAAGGATTACAGACCGGATAAAGATCCCGGTTTCATTGTGTTCAGTGCACATGTAATTATGTTGCACATTTAAGCCTGCGTTGATAAGTACACCCACACACCAGGCTGTGTTATGAACACACTAAGACAGGGAAAAAATAGCCTGAATGCCTTTTCAGAAACGTATTACGTGGACATCTTTAAGGAGCTCTTGCATCTCTCCGTGTAATCACATTTTATTCTTCAGCCAAGTAAAGACTTCATTCATGCAGCTCCATGTGATGATAAGATGACTCGTGTTACTAATGGAAGGATGCTCTTCATCCACAGCTTCCTGTAACCACTCCGGTGAAAATGATGAAATAAGGTATTTTTAGCCAACATATCCGAATATCATCACAACACATGATGGGGTAATGTATCCCCGCCTTACAAAAATGTGTATTTCACAGATATAATATGTAGTAGCTCTGCAGCAAAACATCTCAAAACAACTGGACCCGTTTTATCTTTTGTTGGGTTTTGTTCTTAAAGTTTCCCAAATGTTTCCAACGATGTTCAATCCAGAGAAATTCACAGGATTTCATGAGACCCGAAAGAAAATGTTGCACATTTTAAAGTTAAATGCATCAATCTGGTGAGAGAAAACATAAGAGGCTATCTCATAAATAACATGAACATCAATGAGAAATTGAAGAAAATTTAAAATGCAGACAATAATAAAATATAACTGAGCTGCAGCTGCTAATTAGTCCTGCTGTCACAATTCAGTGTATAATACAGCTTTGGCCATACACTATTAACACAAGCCTTTAAGCTATAGTCATAATCAATCCACTGTAACTAAACTCTGTTGTAACTAAACCTTCACTCACATTGTCTTGTTTTAAATCGTGCTCCTGTGAGGAGAGGTCGCTGCAGGAAAACACGAGTTTCATTTCGTGCACATGCAACAGGGTTATCTTTTCCGAGCTGCAGTTCACAAACACCGTTACCTGTAAGCGTTTATCAAACGTAATAAATCACATGAATTGAATATCAGGCTCACGTTTGTCAGGCACAAAGCAACAGAACAGCGCTGGAAGAGGCCGGTAGATAAAACAACAGACCAAGGAATATAATTACCAGCTAACGTTATCTCGGTTAACAAGACAGACGGACTAGAGAAGGACAGACTGCAAGCCAACACATCAACGTTTAGTGTGCGGCGACTGCTTTGCTGCTGCAGCGTCATCTATAAATATGATGACGTGATTTTTCTTTACCCCTGTTGAAAGAGCGAAGGAGAGAAAGAAAAAGAGAGTGCGCAGGAAAAAAAACCTGGAGGGTGCGTAACTCGTGGGTCCTCGTCCGTGGTATGTGTGCGTTCGTACAGTAAGGGGTGGGCTCGACTGAGTGGGAGTGAAAGACGCTTTGCTGAATCAACGGCGCAAAATGGCGCTACGACTAACTAAGACTCTCCTCCCGTCAGTAAACAGCTCCGGATCAGAGCAGAATCTGATGTGACTCCAGGTGTTTATTCCTCCAGAAGGTCTGGATCTGCAGCTCTTCTCCCAGCTCTCCACACAACACTCACTGCTTTTTATTGTCTCAATTACTGTCGAATACAATCCAAAACATCACGGAAGACACGTGCTGGAAATTAAGAGTGGAAACGTAGCATTGAAGGTTAAAAGGTGCGCTGCTGTATTGATTCAAAGAGCGCCGTGTCTCTTCCATCAGACTGAGACTGAAAGACGTGACTGAAACAATGTCGGTGCACTTATTCCTCCTCCTCTGCGTCACCTCTTCATGGTTTCACTGATGAGATGACAGCGCTGATCAATGCGTCTCACCTTCGCCCTCACGTCACCGCCACAAAAACGCGATGAAGCAGCTGAGCGTTTCACTTCACTCTTGAACTTTAAAGCTGAAATTTAAATCTTTTTTTGACGACATCTCACGGTACTCCTCACCGGATGGAGTTTGATCAGCACGGCTATCTCCATGACAACTGGCACAATTAACTGATGAAGCTCGTGAGATGACGCTGAAACACTGAGACATTCATTAAAACGGTGTTTACGGCTGTGATGATGGTGATCTGGGGTGTTTGTTACGGGGGTGTACCAGAGATAAACAATCATCCTGCCTCGAGGCTAAAAGTTACCAGAGAGGAAAAACAACCATGGGATTACTCAGTTGTTTCCTGTTTTATCCTCATTAATGCTAAAATATGGAAGGTGAGCTTTTGTCTGTGAAGAGAGTAAAATGTCTCACGTCTGACAGCTTAATGCTGCAGCTGCAACTCAAAAGTCTCATGAAAGCTTTATTTAGAAGAGCACCCATAGGTGTTTTTGGAGGGAGCTGCTGCCCCAAGCGAAGGAGTTTAAGCATCTTGTGTTTTGTTCTCATGTGAAAAATACCTTTTGAACAATTTTAGAACAAATCCACAGTCACGTTGTGCACCTGCTTAAAGATATATGACAGAAAACGATACAAAACATCAATTTTTTTGTATTTCCATATCGAAATCTTTGTGATTTCTTCCTTCCTGTGTGCCTACGTGAGCTTAAACCAAACAATTTCAACCGACAATATCCCCTCGTCAATCAATCTTCCATTACAAGCAGTGAGCGAGTGTCACAGAGTTAAGATTTCATGTAGGAAACACAAGCACTTGAACACACCACAGGGACTACAGCCAATTGCCAACAAGCTTGTACGTTCTGAGAATGGGTCCGGCATTGAAGACTCTCTGGGCAGTAAGGAGACCTGAGAGTAAACCCAGGATTCATCAGAGGAATTACACATGTCGTGTGGTGTGGAAGCACCTCGAGAACCTCGACAACCTCGAGGAGGAGCTGGAAACGATACTGAGGAGAAGGAAGTCTGAATCTCCTCGCTTTGCCTGCTGTAGGTGGAGGAAAACGAATTAATCAGACTTTTTTCTATAAACCACAACAAGCTGTCTGTGCAGAGATACATTCAGCGCAAAGAGAAGAAATACATCTCTGACGCCGACCAGTTTTCACACTATGTTTTTTTTGTTTTTATATAAATACATAATCATGTCCCAGCTGGTTGAGCCGTGCAGCCCTTTGGTTAACAAACACTGTGTGACGCTCGTCAGCGCAAATGGATTTAAAATCCTATTACACTCTGCAGGCAGAACCACCGACAGAACAGAGAAGATTGGATACATTCAGCACCAGCCAGTAACTGATAAATCTGCTGTCCAAACTCTTCTGTCAGCATTCACAACATACACAAAACTAATGGACGTGCTCGCCGCTCGCTCTCAGCGCTGATGTTATCTCCCCGAGACACAGAGGAGAGCTGAGCTGAATACAGAGAGGAGGACGGCTCAGGCGACACCGACAACCCGACACATTACATACTGCAAATACTCTTCAGTATTACTTCTTCATATAGTTTCATAAAGCCTACATAGCTCAGGTACTCAACAAACCATTACCATGATTTAGTCGACATGTGGATGATGTAAAAGTGAAAAAACTGGAAAATGTTGGTGTAAATCCTGATGGAGTTATTTTTCCCTGAAAATATAACCAATGCATCGTCAGTGATGGAATGTAACTAAGTATATTTATTCAAGTATTGTAGAGTATTTCACTTTAATGCTGCTTTATGAGCTCGGAGGATGACGTCTGCAGCTTCAACAGTCACACATCATCGTTGTGTTTCAGGTTACTGAGTTTAAGTTAATTGCTTGAAAATAATTATATGTGATTACATTTTGCTCTTGTTCCTGAAGGTCTTGTGATTACTTATACAACCTTTTTAAGCTCATTATTATTATCATGTACATTTCCTGCCTCCTCCTCTAGATGCTACGTGATGTTCTGCAGCTGGAGATCAAGCTGGCATTTCTCTAATTGGCTAGGCTTGTGTGTGTGTGTGTGTGTGTGTGTGTGTGTGTGTGTGTGTGTGTGTGTGTGTGTGTGTGTGTGTGTGTGTGTTTGAGTGTGTGTGGAGTAGAGGTGATGAAGAAATCACCCCCTGCCTGAGTAAAGTTCAAGCTAATGAGCTGGCAATAAGAGCCGCCTGCCAGAAATCAGGTCAGCTTGTGCCGACTGCGAGGCCTCCAGCTGTGAGTCGCAACGCTGCAGGTTGTTTCAGCAAAAGATGTCGAGAACCTACGATACTACAGAAAAAACTTTTTGGAAGACATAAAGTCCTCTCTCAGACTGAATCAAACCGGGTCACTGCTTTGTACCTGTACAGGTGAGGCTTACATGCTAATTTTCAGTAGGTTACAAAGGGCTGTTTAAATACAGCAAAACAGGCACAAAATATGTGAAGTCAATTCCTTTTTTAACGTTTTTATTTTTGTACTCTTCCTGAAAGCAACATTATGTACTGTAGTTATTTGTATTGTTTGTGTTTTTGTGTTTTGGTAAATACAAATGCTAGGTTTCTGTAACAGTTTGTCAGATGTAATGTAGCTAACGTTACATGCTACCTACAAACTAAACAGTAACAGCACGCCAAGCTAACGTGAACCAGAGACAATACAATGCTGCTGGAGTGAGTGAGTCCTGCCTCGTCTCAAAGTCAATGGATTTTTGATTTTCCCGTTTAGTTCTAGTTAGTAAAAACCCCACGATTGAATTAAAAAAGCGTTTACGTGTGTTAAAAACGGTTAGCTGTTGCTAACAAGTGTCCTAATGAGACTACAGAGGTTGTCGGGGACATTAAACGTCATCACAGCGAACACGGAGACTCATCTACTGACTAGTCTGTCCATCTAAAACAGGACGCCACACCAGAGAACAGGTTTGCAAAAGAAAGTGTTTTTTTACAAATAACACCAACATGAACCAAAGTTACGAAAGTCTGGAGGCCAAAATGAACAAAAAGATGGAGGAAGTTTGGGCTGTAGGACCCAAATCTTCACTCCCTGAACTAAGAAAATACGACATAAACTGAACTAACCAACAAAACCATGAAAACATGACTCCTGGACCTCCATCCTCAAAAGACAACAAAACACCAACTGAGGACAAAGACAGAGACGATCTAAAAGATGGAGATGAGGTGCAGGTGTGGAGGGAAAATCAGGCTGGTGTGGAGCACAAGAAAACAGGAGGGAGCCACCTCCGCCCCGAGCCTTTCCCCTCAGGAGTTGGTGGAGGCCAAAACAGAGCAAAAAGAGAGAAAATATAGGGCTAAAAATGTGTCAAACAAAATCAGCTTACAGCAAGATAGTCGAGTGACTTCATATAAACAGCAAGACAGTCCAGCTGATCACTGCAAACCGTTTGAGAGTAAAGCTGTTATTTCTACTCAGACTGATGAGTCCTGGTTGTATAAGTACTTGTTTTAAAGCAGCTTCCAGGTAAATGAAGAGGAAGAATATAAGTGCCTGATTATGATGGTCGTGCATCTGCATACACCGACTGATTAACAGCTGTGTGCAGCTTCATCTTGATTTAAATAAAATAAATGATTTTTAAAGATTAAACGAACAACCACATGTTATAAAAAAAAATATAACAGCACACCTTACATGATGTGTTTGTAGTTAAAAACAAGAAATATGACACCTGTTCTTCATGTTTTTAGATCGTGACCGTCATCCTTCTCGCACTCACCGTCTCCACCTGACATTTTCTGATAGAGCACTTGAAGTTATTCCTCCCTGACTGCCGTCATAGCGAGGCAACAGTTTTAATCAATGCTCGCTCCCCCGGTGATATCATTACAGAGCACAGCTGACACAGAGGAATAATTGTGAACTGACAACAAGAGACAAAACAACTGGTGCTCAATTGTTTGGGACGAGGCGAGCTGCTGCAGAGTGATGTGTGGCTGAGGGATCTCATCGCCGTGGAGACAGGAGGAAGTTCAACGTCACGCAAATGAAAAAGCGTTCAGCGACCGAATCACTTTCTTTTACATACCTTATCTAATGTACCTTGTGCCTTACATAACATAACTTTTAACTCTTCATAACTCTTTTATAATTGTGGTCTACGGGGAAAAATGCTTTTTGGGCCACGGGGGGAACCGCGAGTGGCCACTGGGCCACAGCTGAGTGCCACTCTGCCTTGTTTGTGAAGAAGTGAGGGAATAAATAAATCAATTATCAGGTTAAAGAAGTCATATTGATATTTTAAGGCATTGCGATTGATGTGGTCAGTTATAAAGGATGTATGTATGGAAGCTCGCCGCTGGACTGCAGCGTCAAGCATTGAAGCGTGGGCGCTGACCGGCTGCAGTGATTGACACTGTTACAGAATGAAATTGGCTCAGAACATTATCACTGCTGGAGGAGATGGAGGGCTGCAGCTTCAGGGTGCATGCTGAGGTGAGCTTCAATCTCTTCTTCAAATGTGTGAAAATAAAATGCACTTGAAAGTTGAATTTGAGAAAAAAAAGGCATATTTTTCTTTAGAAGACTGTATCTACAAAAGTTAAAGGGGCCATCCCCTCGCTGCGTTTGTTTGGCCTCCTGGCTGGCTCGCCAGTCAACACTCATGACAGATGATAAAAGATCAATGGACTGTATTTATGAGGCCCTGTTGAAGTCTCACCCACCACTCAGACCAGTTTACAAAACAGTAAACATTCACTCATTCACACAGTGGAGAGGCGTCCAGTGCGCCACCTGTTCATCATGAATCATTCACACACTCTCTCACACCTCTGGAGTCCTGCAGATAGAAGAAAATCCCACACTTTAATTAGTATGGAGCCTGAAGCCTGATTCATAAAAGCACATTTCTGTGTGTATTCATTAACATTGTGACCTGCCTGATTTCACACAGCGGCACTGTTGGCATTTTGCTTGAGTGGATCAAGAACAATCAGGTCTATTTATGACATGGGAGGTTATATCAATTACTTAAGATGTGATTAAAAGCTGCCGGGCCATTTAAACAACAGCTTCAGAGTAATAACGGCCTGCAGCAGAAGACTGACAGCTCACAGATTTTCATTGGTCGCACATTCTCATGCGTGGGAGTGTGTGGGAGTCTCTGGAGACGGAGACGCCGATCTATCGCAGGAATCTCTGATGGGAATAACTGTTCCTCTGTGCAGGTAAAACTCAGCACAGATACATTTACTTTATGATGAGTTTAATCTGCAGGACAGATGGATATGTGATGTGGTGGTGGAGAGAGGGAAGAGCAGGCACAGCAGAGAGGAAACAAGAAAGCTGATGAAGGTAGAGAGGAGTAAGGAAGCCTGTACTGCCAGGTGAAGACAAAAAGACAAGACGAAAACTGAGCTCAGAAAAAATAATCCCATCGTTACTCATATTTAGAGAAAATGTCATAATTATGAGATAAACACAGGCAACATTATTACATGAAAAGTTTTTTAAAAAGTCAAAATGATGAGATATGAGATTCAAAAAGTAATTATTATTAAATGACAATTCATAGTTATGAGATAAAAGTCATGATTATGAGATTTCTTTTTAAAGTCAAAAGTGTAAGACAAAAAGTCATTATTATTTTGATCAGATTCAAAAAAGTCATTATTATTAAATGAAAGGTCATAATTATGAGAAAATGAATAAAACACGGTTTTAAAAATTGTGAGATAAAACTATAAATATGAGATTTGTTTAAAAAGTCCAAATTATGAGAAAAGTCATAATTATCATAATTATCATCATGCAATTTCTTAAAATATGATCAAAATTATGAGTTTTAAAGAGTCAAGTATGAGTCAATATGAGGGGGAAAGTCATAGGTATTAAATTAAAAGTCCTGATTACGAGATTGTAAAATGTCAAAATTGTGACAAAAAGCTGAAAAGTCAGAGATAAAAAGTCATTAATTAATTAATTGCATTATTATTACTTGTCATGATTTATATATATATATATATATATATATATATATATATATATATATATATATATATATATATATATATATATTAAAATCTCATAGTTAGGATTTACCATGGGATTTATTCATTTATTTATTTATTTATTTATTATCAAGGCTCAGTCTTAATCATTTGTTCTTGGCAGAACTGGTCTTCCGTACAGGCGGACAGGAGGAGGCTGATATACTCACAGCACACCGCTGGCAGCACCACATAGACGAGCAGGAGAACCGGGCCGAGACGGTCCGGTAACATGTTACTGCTGGTTCTGAAACAGACAGAGAGACACACAGAGAGTATGAAGGGTAAAGATCACTGACATCAGCCTGCAGGTGTCTTTGATATTCATTTATTATTATTACATTTATTTTAATTGTTGTTATTCAATAATTATGACCGAATAAACTGAACTGAAATATCTCTGAGTGTTAAACTCGTAATTATTCTGTTTAGGAGATGACTGAATGAACGGAGCCGGTCCAGTCTGATCGATCCCAACAGAACTACAGTGTAGCAGAGCAGGTGAGCGGATCAATAACCAGCAGCGAGCCTCGTTAAAACCGCATCAAACTCTCACAGACACTGAAACAACACAGCAGCCTCTAATAATGACGTCAGGACGAGAGCACGAGCACAGAGGGATTAATTGATAGAGGAGATCAATATTTCTGATGAAGACGCTGTTAGAAGAAAATAAAGAGCTGAAGTCACCTGAGCTGTCGGTGTCCTCACAGCAGCGTCCACGTGCTTCCGTCCGCTCAGAGACATCAACGTGGAGTCTGTCAGCTGCTGCTGGTGTGGTCCGCCACCTGGTCCTTCACCTTCATCAGCATCCCACAGAGAGAGGAGAGAGAGGGGAGAGAGGGGAGGAGAGAGAGAGAGAGGAGCAGAGAGGAGGAGAGAGAGAGAGGAGAGAGAGAGGAGGAGAGAGAGGAGGAGAGAGAGAGAGAGGAGAGAGAGAGGAGGAGAGAGAGGAGGAGAGAGAGGAGGAGAGAGAGAGAGAGGAGAGAGAGAGGAGGAGAGAGAGAGAGGAGAGAGAGAGGAGGAGAGAGAGGAGGAGAGAGAGAGAGAGAGAGAGAGAGAGAGAGGAGCAGAGAGAGGAGGAGAGCATGCACGTCTGCAGGAGAGGATGAGCAGACTGATGTGTGAGGAGGTGTGAACATCTGGATAACCAGAGAGAGAGAGAGAGGAGAGAGAGAGAGGAGAGAGAGAGGAGAGAGAGAGAGAGAGAGAGGAGAGAGAGAGAGGAGGAGAGAGGGGGAGAGAGAGAGAGAGGAGAGGAGAGGAGGAGCAGAGAGAGAAGAGAGAGAGAGAGAGAGAGGAGGAGAGAGAGAGAGAGAGGAGAGAGAGAGAAGAGAGAGAGAGAGAGGAGGAGGAGAGAGAGAGAGAGGAGAGAGAGGAGGAGAGAGAGAGAGAGAGGAGAGAGAGGAGGAGAGAGAGAGAGGAGAGAGGAGCAGGGAGGAGCAGAGAGGAGAGAGAGAGGAGAGGAGAGAGAGAGAGCAGAGAGAGGAGAGGGAGGAGCAGAGAGAGAGGAGAGAGAGAGGAGAGAGAGAGAGAGAGGAGAGAGAGAGAGGAGAGAGGAGAGCATGCCTGTCTGCAGGAGAGGATGAGCAGACTGATGTGTGAGGAGGTGTGAACATCTGGATAACCAGAGAGAGAGAGAGAGAGAGAGAGAGGCAGAGAGAGAGAGAGAGAGGGAGAGAGAGAGAGGAGAGAGAGAGAGAGAGAGAGAGAGAGGCAGAAGGGAAACAGGAAGTATGGAAGCCCATTTGTGGCAGTCGAAGAACAAATTAAGATGAAGAACATTTGCATGGCGAGCACACGTCTGAGATTAAACGCTGCCCTACATGTTGGTGAGTGAGTTGACCTCCACCTGCTTCTAAAATAAT